>NW_027604368.1:0-4202 GCF_053455715.1 Rhinoraja longicauda
CCCACACACCACCTCAACCCCCCCCCAACACCACACCCCCCCCAACCCCACACCCCACACCCCACCCCCCCCCCACCCCCCACCCCCACCCCCCCCCCCCACCCACCCCCCCACCCACCACCCCCCCCCCCCACCCCCCCCCCCCCCCCACACCACACCCCCCCCCCACCCCACCCACCCCCCCACACCCACCACCCCCCCCCCCCACCCACCCCCCCACACCCCCCACCCCCCCCAACCCCCCCCCCCCCCCCAACCCCCCCCCAACCCCCCCCACACTCACCCACCCCCCCACCCCCCACCCCCCCCCCAACCCCCAACCCCCCCCCACACCACACCCCCCCCACACCACACCCCCCCAACCCCCCCCACCCCCACCACACACCCCCCCAACCCCCACACCTCCCCCCCCAACCACCCCCACACCCCCCACACCCCCCCCCCCACACCCTCTCACCCCCCCCCACCACCACTCCCCAACCCCCCACACTCTCACCCCCCCCCACAACCCCCACACCTCACCCCCACCCCCCACACTCACCACCCCCCCCAACACCACACCCCCCCCCAACACCACACCCCCCCCCACACTCCACACCCCCCCCCAACACCACCCTCTCACCCCCCCCCCCCACACCCCACCCCCCCCCCCACACCACCACCCCCCACCCCCCACCCCCACACCCCACCCCCCCCCAACACCCCCACCCCCCCCCCAACCCCCCCCCCCCCCCCACACCCACCCCCCCCACACACCCCCCCACCCCCCCCCACACCACCCACCCCCCCCCCCCACACCCCCCCCCCCCCCCACCACACCCCCCCCCCCCCCACACCCCCACCCCCCCCCCCACACCCACCCCCCCCCCCACACCCCCCCACCCCCACACCCCCCACCCCCCCCACCCCACCCCACCCCCCCCCCAACCCCCACCCCCCACACCCCCCCCCACCCCCACACCCCCCCCCCCACCCCCCCCACACCCCCCCCCCCCACCCCCCCCCCACCCCCCACCCCCCCCCAACCCCCCCCAACCCACCCCCCCCCCAACACCCCCCCCCACCCCCCCCCCCACACCCACCCCCCCCACCCCCCCCCAACCCCACACCCCCCCCCCCCCCCCCCACCCCCACCTCACCCCCCCCAACCCCACCCCCACCCCCCCCACCCCCACCCCCACCCCCCCCCCAACCCCCCACACCCCCACCCCCCCCCCAACCCCCCCCCAACCCCCCCCCACCCCAACCCCACCCCCCCCACCCCCCCCCCCACCCCCCCCACACCCACCCACCCCCCCCCAACCCCACACCCCCCCCAACCCCCCCCACACCCCACCCCCCCCCACCAACCCCACCCCACCCCCCCACCCACCCCCAACCCCCCCCAACCCCCCCCCCAACCCCACCCCCCACCCCCCCCACCACACCCACCCCCCCCCCACACCCCCCCCCAACCCCCCCCCCCCCACACCCCACCCCCCACCACCCCCCCACACCCCCCCCCCCCCCCAACCCCCCCCCACCCCAACCCCCCCCCCCCCAACACCCCCCCCCACCCCCACACCCCACCCCCCCCCACCCACACCCCCCCCCCCCCAACCCCACCCCCCCCCCACACCCCACCCCCCAACCCCCCCCCCCACACCCCCCCCCCCAACCCCCCCCCCCACACCCCCACCCCCCCCCCCACACCCACCCCCCCCCCACCCCACACCCCCCCCCCAACCCCCCCCCCCCCCCAACCCCCCCCCCACCCACCCCCCCCACCCCACACCCCCCCCCCCCACACCCCCCCCCCCCACCCCCCCCCACCCCACACCCCCCCCCCCCCAACCCCCCCCCCCCCCCCCCCAACCCCCACACCCCCCACCCCCCCCCCACCCCACACCCCACCCCCCCCCAACCCCCACACCCCACCCCCCCCCCCACACCCCCACCCCCCCCCCACCACCCCCCCCCCACCCCACACACCCCCCCCCCCCCACACCCACCCCCCCCCAACCCCCCCCACCCCCCCCACACCCCCCCCCCCCCCCCCAACCCCCCCCCACCCCCCCACACCCCCCCCCCCCACACCCCCCCCCCCCCCCCACACACCCCCCCCCCCCCCCACACCCCACACCCCCCCCCCAACACCCCCCCACCCACACCCCCCCCCCACACCCACCCCCCCCCCCACACCCCCCCCCCCCCCCCCACACCCCCCCCCCCCCCCCCACACCACCACCCCCCCCCCCACACCCACACCCCCCCCACCCCCCCCCCACACCCCCCCACCACACCTCACCCCCCCCCCACCCCCACACTCACCCCCCCCCCCCCCACACCCCCCCACCACACCACACCCCCCCCCAACCCCCACACACACCCCCCCCCAACACCACACCCCCCCCCCACCCCCCCACACTCCCCCCCCCCAACCCCACACCACCCCCCCCCACACCACCCACACCCCCCCCACCCCCACCTCCACCCCCCCCACCCCCCACCACACCCCCCCCAACCCCACACTCTCACCCGCCCCACCCACCCACACCCCCCCCCCCCCCACACCCACACCCCCCCCCAACCCCCACCCCACCCTCACCCCCCCCCACCCACCCCACACTCCTCCACCCCCCACACCACCACCACCCCCAACCCCCCCCACACTCCACCCCCCCCCACACCCCACACTCACCCCCCCCAACCCCCACCCACTCACCCCCCCAACCCACACCTCACCCCCCCCAACCACCACACTCACCCTCCAACCCCCCACCCACTCACCCCCCCAACACCACTCACCCCCCACACCACACCTCCCCCCACCACTCTCACCCCCCCCCCCACACTCACACCCCCCCCCCACACTCTCACCCCCCCAACCCCACACTCTCACCCCCCCCCCACACACCACACTCACCCCCCCCACCACACTCTCACCCCCCCCACACTCTCACCCCCCCCCCCACACCACTCTCACCCCCCCCCCCACCACTCTCACCCCCCCCCCACACCACTCTCATCCCCCCCACACTCTCACCCCCCCCCCACACCACACTCTCACCCCCCCCCACACCACACTCTCACCCCCCCCCCCACACCACACTCTCACCCCCCCCCACACACCACACTCTCCCCCCCACACTCTCACCCCCCCCCCACACCACACTCTCACCCCCCCCCCACCACACTCTCACCCCCCCCCCACACACCACACTCTCCCCCCCAACACCACTCTCATCCCCCCCCCCACACCACTCTCACCCCCCCCACACCACTCTCATCCCCCCCACACCACTCTCATCCCCCCCACACCACTCTCATCCCCCCCACACCACTCTCACCCCCCCCCCCCCCCCACACCACTCTCATCCCCCCCACACTCTCACTCCCCCCCACACCACACTCACCCCCCCCAACACACACTCACCCCCCCAACACCACACTCACCCCCTCCCCCACACCACACTCCATCCACCCCCACCCTACACTCCCTCCTCCCTCAACCTCCTCTACCCTCACCACTTGCTCCGTCATCCCACCAACCCTGTTGCATGCACGCTCCTCGCACCAACCCACCCCTCCTCCCTCCCTCCTCCATATGTCGGCCTCCTCCAACCCCACGCTGTGGCCTCCCCCTACTCCAGACCCCATCCCACCGCACTCCAGACCATTTCGCCCCAATCCAAACCCCATCCTCCCCGCACTCTAGACCCCTACTCCTCACTCAAGTCCCCGCCTCCACACTTCAGACCCCCTACCCCATTCCCCCCTGTTCCAGACCCTCTCCCCCACTCTAGAAGACCATTTTCTCCCTATCTCTCCAGATCCCCTCAACCGCTACTCTCTCCTCCCTCTCCCTGGGGTTAATATTTCTCTCGTCCCCCTATCCTACTCTTCCCCCACAGGCACGAAGCTTTGAGGCAAGAAACTGTTCGAACAATCATTCCCTCGATACCTGATATTGCATCTGGTTCTGGGACGGTGGACAAATCCTCCTGGGGTTTGGCTGTTGTTTCCTGGGGTTCCTCAGTTGGTACGGAGGCTGGATCTGTAATAAAGTGTGGACAGACAGTGGGTGAGAGGGGAAATAATCCAGCAGCTCTGTGGGATGGAAGGTGTCCGAAGAGCACGGCGACACCAGACTCTGGTGACTCCAATTGTCCAACCCTCTCCTGCACTGTGTATCCTGACATCTCCCCTTGTATTCCCTCTCC
>NW_027604369.1:0-4193 GCF_053455715.1 Rhinoraja longicauda
ATAATTAACTTTTCAAGTTCAGACTTCAGGGATGAAAAGATGTGATTTGTTAATAGCAGTTTATCAGTTATTTGATCTTGAAATATCCAGCTCCATCTGAAATCTCTGGATATTCTGAGAAGTAATTTTAGATATATTTTTTAGATGTTCTATGCCATTGGGAATAACATGCAGAAGATGTTTTGTATTTTGGTCACATTACCTGAGAGAACTTGTGCAACCAATCTGAAATATTAGCTTGACTATACTCTATGTTCTCAGTTGAAAGTAATTTTCCCGATAAGCCATTGCCATCAGCGCTGGGAATTGAAACATTTTTCCCTTTCTTTTTCCAGCACTGTGCATGTGAATTAGATCCTGAGAAAATCTGCCACAATAAGCATTCATCAACGAATTTTAATTGGGAAGACCTTGCAAAAACCTGTCATACTGATGTGCATAATACTTTTCATAATAGCTGCCCATGGATTTTCTGTCGAAAGCTTACCAACTTAATATCAATTAATCCCAACATTTTCCCAGTGCACTCGTGAGGCTGACATTTCTTCACTTCCACTACCAGCTATTGTTGAGGGAAAGTGAAGGGTGGGATAACTGCTCATTCACATTGATCTTCACGAGGGAGTTCTGAGTTTCCTCAGTTTTGGAGCCTCGTGGTACGGTGTGTCTCCCATTAATGATAGCTGAGCAATGCCGCTCATTAATAATCCTTATGCCTTCTAGGCGCTGAGGTCTTTTTAGACAGGCTTTAGAGATACTTGGAGGAAACAGGCCCTTCGGCCCACCAAGTCCACGCCAACTAGCGATCACCCTGTACACTAGCACTTTCCTATTCATTAGTGTGTCACGGTGGCGCAGGGGTAGAGTTGTTGCCTTACAGCATCAGAGACCTGGGTTCGAGAAGTCAATAGGAGTCAATATCACCAACAACCTCTCCTGGACCACCCATATTAAAGCAAGGCCAGCAGCAAAATCAAGGACAAGACCCCCCATGGCCACTCCCTCTTCTCCACTCTCCCATCAGGCAAAAGGTACAGAAGAATGAAAACGCACACCTCCAGATTTAGGGACAGTTTCTTCCCAGCTGGTATCAGGCAACTGAATTATCCTACCACAACTAGAAAGCAGTCCTGAACCCGGAGAAAACCAACGCGGTCACAGGGAGAACGTACAAACTCCATACAGACAGAAGCTATAGCCAGGATCAAAGCCACGTCTCTGGCGCTGTGAGGCAGCAACACCACTGCTGCACCACTGTGCCACCCTGTTTGACTAAACAGCAGAGAATTTCTATTTGGCAAATTTAATGGAAACCTTTCAGAGTAAAATCAACCAGAGAACTATCAATCGCATGAGGCAAAACATTTTCCTTTTCTCAGCCAGGTCAGCTGGCTTCTGTCCAAATCATAGCCTCAGAATTGATGGAAGTGGTTTGTGTAGCCAGTAAGAGCAGGAAACCCAGTATGAACTTCCAGCTTTCCATTAAGTGGCGGGCAGCAGGAAAACCACTGCCCAGGTGGGTTTTGTTTGCCAACCCTGAGGAAGGCAATGTTTGCTTCCAAGGAAAGCATAAGGTGTCGGGAAGTGCCCTGCCTCTCCTTGCCTGCAGGTGGTGTGGTAAAAGCATCTACCTGCCCGATGTATTCTGTGACTCTTGCTGCTAACCTTCACTGTTAAAACCACCACTCTCAGTATGATATTTTATTGACCAACCCATCTCTTGTGAGTGGGTTGCATGGATGCTTCTAATCCTCACTTCATTAATGTAGCCAATGACTGGGTTAAGGGCCCATGTTTTATTTCTGACTTTTAGAGATACAGCGTGGAAACAGGCCCTTCAGCCCACCAAGTCCGCGCCGACCAGCGATCAACCCGCACACTGAACTACACACACGAGGAACAATTTACAATTTTACCAAAGCCAATTAACGTACAAACCTGTATGTCTTTGGAGTGTGGGAGGAAATCAGAGCACCCAGAGAAAATCCACACAGTCACAGGAAGAACGTACAAACTCCGTACAGACAGCACCTGCAGTCAGGATTGAACCGGGTCTCTGGTGCTGTAAGGCAGCAACTCTACCGCTGCGCCACTGTGCGTCTTGTGACATTTTGGAACAATTTCAAAGGAAAGTCATGGAGTCATCGAAAGATAATTTTTACACTGTCACCTTCCACTCTTGAAATAAGATCACAATGAACCACTGGGGCAGCACAGTGGTGCAGCTGGTCGACCTGCTGCCTCCCAGCACCAAAGACCCAGGATCGATCCTGAACTTGGGCGATGTCTATGTGGAGATTGTATGTTCTCCCTGTGATCTCCGGTCTCCTCTTACATCCCAAAGACATGAGGGTCGCTCGGTTAATTAGTTTAGTTTAGAGATTTAGTTTAGCGATACAGCGCAGAAACAGGCCCGGCAGCCCTCCGGCCCACCGAGTCTGTGCTGACCAGCGATCCCCACACACTAACACTAACCTACACACACTAGGGACAATTTTACAATTTTACCAAGACAACTAGCCGACAAACCTGTACGTCTCTGGAGTGTGGAAGGAAACCGGAGCTCCTGGAGAAAACCCATGCGGTCACAAGGCGAACGTGCAAACTGTACAGGCAGCACCCATGGCCAGGATCGAACCCGGGTCTCTGGCACTATAAGGTAGCAACTCTACTACTGCGTCACTGTGCGATGTGTAAATTGGCTGCTGTAAATTGTCTCTCATGCGTAGTCATGGAGTAGAATTTGGGGAGATTTGAGAGAATGGAATACATTTAGACTGTTATAAGGTGAGAGTAAATGGGTGGTTGATGGTCGGCCTGGACTCGGTGGACTGAGGCACCTGTTTCCGTGCTATCACTCTGTAATTCACTGGTCACTGCCAACATTAGGTTGCCTCTTTGTATCTGTAATCTAAAGCAAACTAAATTAAATGTCTACAGCTTGTTCTATAATCAAGGAATAGACACAGTTTTTGATATTTGCTTCTAAGAATTAGCATTACTTAGGAGTAACCATTAAAGCAACTGCTTTCAAGAGTCGAGTGATTAATTAAGACTTCTTTATCACCTTATGCAGCAGTACTTTGGGATAGCTAGAGCAGAGAGTTAATCTGAAATCTCCAACATTTTTTTAAAAAAAAGGCTCCTCTTGTACCAGTTATTATTTGATCTCTCACCCTGAGCCTCGACAGTGTTGATTATGAAAAATTGGTACTGGTAATGCTGGCACACATTACTGATCGTTGCAAGGCTCAATAAGGCTGCGGGCGATCTAATTGCCAACTTAGCTTGGAACCACTTTTCTTTTTTCTTAATTCCTATTTTTGTAGGATTTCTAGGATTTCGAAAGAACAAACATCCTGCACAAAAGTGTAAGTAAAATGAGGTCAGCAACAAATGCACAAGGAAATGAAGCTTTGATTTTCTATTAATAGCCCATTAACCGGCTGTAGTCATTCTAATACTCGGGCGTTACAAGCTGTGTCACACCAAATTGGCAGGAAATAACCCATCCTTCATGTGGATATAATCACATGATTTATCACAAAACATAATTTTCAAAGCATGAAACCTTTGTGGAAGCGGTAATTGATGCTTAATACAGAGAATATCATAACCAGGTGTGACTTCTGGCAAAATTGATGGCCTGCATAGGTAGTCCATTCATGACATGAAGATGGAAGAGGGGTAGAAAATACTTCGGCTGATATTATGTGTATTTAATATGCTAACATCAAATCCATCTTGATTTTCTAATGGGAACATTTTCATTTTATTTTGAAGTATGAGAGCGCATTCATCAGACTATTGGACAGAAGAATTTGCACATGGAGCATTTGCATGATAATATGGCACCGGTAATTTAAAATCCTCTATGAATATTTTTGAACAGATGCAGATTGCATGATTAACTTTGCTGGATATATAAGGAACTGCAGATGGTGGTTTACCAAAAAAACCCCACTCAGTGCTAGAATAACTTAGCAAGTCAGGCAGCAGATCTGGAGCACATGGATAGGCGATGTTTTGGGCCAATGGTTCAACTGCACAGTGAAATTCTTTTTGCACATGCATGCACTGCCATGTTTTGGGGCCATTTCTACAGTCCAAAGTAAGATCTGCTCGCGCACTCGGTCTACTGGATCAGTTCCTGATCCTGGTAAGCCCCAGGCTCCTGCAGGGCCATCCTCCAT
>NW_027604371.1:2500-4159 GCF_053455715.1 Rhinoraja longicauda
ATGCAGCATGGACACTGGCCCTTCAGCCACCGAGCTGCTGCTGATCATCGATCACCCATTCACACTTGCTCCATGTTATCCCACTTACAAATCCACTTGCTGCACACCAGGGATATTTTACAAAGGCCAATTACCCTGCAAAATGTCCACACTAGAGGGCACAGATATAAGCTGAGAGGGGGCAAGTTACATGGGGATGTGTAGGGACAGGGTTTACACAGAGTAGTGGGGGTGGGAACGCATTGCCAGGGGTGGTGGTGGAGGCAGATATTGTGAACTCTGGTCGTCTCCTGCCCTCCCACTGCCCGCCCAACTTCCACACCTCGCCAAGCCTCCTGCATGGCCATGCCTCACCCGTTAATGTGCCCGGACTGAGCTGTGCCCAGCACTGGGTCCCAGGGGCAAGACTCGCAGTCACACAGTTCAACTCTTCTGTCATTGTGCGACACCTTCTGCCACTTCATCTCTGCCCTTGCCCATCTACCCATCACCCCCCCCCACATGTATCCACCTATCACTCACCAGACCCTCCCCCACCTCTTCCAGCTTTCTGCCCCCCTCCCCCCCACCGCACTCTGTCTGCTGTCTGAAGAAGGGTCCCGACCTGAAACATCACCTGTCCATTTTCTCCAGAGATGCTGCCTGACCTTTTGTAAGCCAGCATCTACATATAACCATATAACAACTACAGCACGGAAACAGGCCCGTTCGACCCTACCAGTCCACGCCGACCATTCTCCCTGACCTAGTCTCATCTACCTGCTCTCAGACCATAACCCTCCAATCCTCTCCCATCCATATACCTATCCAATTTACTCTTAAATAATAAAATCGAGCCTGCCTCCACCACTTCCACCGGAAGCTCATTCCATACAGCCACCACCCTCTGAGTAAAGAAGTTACCCCTCATGTTACCCCTAAACTTTTGTCCCTCAATTCTGAAGCTATGTCCCCTTGTTGGAAACTTCCCCACTCTCAAAGGGAAAAGCCTACCCACGTCAACTCTGTCCGTCTCTCTTAAAATTTAAAAAACCTCTATCAAGTCCCCCCTCAACCTTCTACGCTCCAAAGAATAAAGACCCAACCTGTTCAACCTCTCTCTGTAGCCTAAGTGCTGAAACCCAGGCAACATTCTAGTAATCTCCTCTGTACCCTCTCCATTTTGTCGACATCCTTCCTATAATTTGGCGACCAGAACTGCACACCATACTCCAGATTCGGCCTCACCAATGCCCTGTACAATTTTAACATTACATCCCAACTTCTATATTCGATGCTCTGATTTATAAAGGCAAGCATACCAAACGCCTTCTTCACCACCCTATCCACATGAGATTCCACCTTCAGGGAACAATGCACAGTTATTCCCAGATCCCTCTGTTCCACTGCATTCCTCAATTCCCTACCATTTGCCCTGTACGTCCTATTTTGATTTGTCCTACCAAAATGCAGCACCTCACACTTATCAGCATTAAACTCCATCTGCCATCTTTCAGCCCACCCTTCCAAAAGGCCCAAGTCTCTCTGTAGACTTTGAAAATCTACTTCATTATTAACTACACCACCTATCTTAGTATCATCTGCATATTTACTAATCCAATTTGCCACACCATCATCCAGATCATTAATGTAAATGACAAACAACAGTGGACCCAACAC
>NW_027604372.1:0-4158 GCF_053455715.1 Rhinoraja longicauda
TCCTGCCTTCTCCCGTAACCTCTGTCACCTCCACTAATCAACAATTGATCAATCTCTGCCTTAATGATCTCCACTGACTTGTGGCCTCCACAGCCGCTGTGACAATGAATCCCACAGATTCACCACCCTCTGGCTCAAGACATCTCTGCTCATCTCCTTCCTAAATGAACGCCCTTTAATCCTGAGGCTGTGCCCTCTAGTCCTAGACTCTCCCACTGGTGGAAACATCCTCTTCACATCCACTCTATCCAGGCCGCTCACTATTCTGTACGTTTCAATGAGGTCCCCCCTCATTCTTCCAAACCCCAGCGAGTCCAGGCCCAGTGTTGACAAACGCTCGTCATAGGTTAACCCACTCATTCCTGGGATCATTCTCGTGAACCTCCTCTGGACCCCTCTCCAGAGCCAGCACATCCCTCCTCAGATACGCTGCACAGAATTGCTCACAATATTCCACATGGGGCCTGACCAGCGGCTTATAGAGCCCCAGCACCACATCCCTGTGACCAGCGGGCTTATAGACCCTCAGCACCACATCCCTGTGACCAGCGGCTTATAGACCCCCAGCACCACATCCCTGTGACCAGCGGCTTATAGACCCCCAGCATCACATCCCTGTGACCAGCGGCTTATAGACCCTCAGCACCACATCCCTGTGACCAGCGGCTTATAGACCCCCAGCACCACATCCCTGTGACCAGCGGCTTATAGACCCTCAGCACCACATCCCTGTGACCAGCGGGTTATAGACCCCCAGCGCCACATCCCTGTGACCAGCGGCTTATAGACCCTCAGCACCACATCCCTGTGACCAGCGGCTTATAGACCCCCAGCACCACATCCCTGTGACCAGCGGCTTATAGACCCCCAGCGCCACATCCCTGTGACCAGCGGCTTATAGACCCCAGCACCACATCCCTGTGACCAGCGGCTTATAGACCCTCAGCACCACATCCCTGTGACCAGCGGCTTATAGACCCCCAGCACCACATCCCTGTGACCAGCGGCTTATAGACCCCCAGCACCACATCCCTGTGACCAGCGGCTTATAGACCCTCAGCAACCACATCCCTGTGACCAGCGGCTTATAGACCCTCAGCACCACATCCCTGTGACCAGCGGCTTATAGACCCCCAGCACCACATCCCTGTGACCAGCGGCTTATAGACCCTCAGCACCACATCCCTGTGACCAGCGGCTTATAGACCCTCAGCACCACATCCCTGTGACCAGCGGCTTATAGACCCTCAGCACCACATCCCTGTGACCAGCGCTTATAGACCCCCAGCACCACATCCCTGTGACCAGCGGCTTATAGACCCTCAGCACCACATCCCTGCTTTTGTACACAAACCCTCTTGTAATAAACGCTGGCATTAAGTTTGCTTTCTTCACCACTGATTCAACTTGCAGATTAACGTTGTGGGAATCCTGCACCAACTCCAAGGCCCTTTGCACCTCCCATTTCAGGATTCTCTCCCTATTTAGAAAATAGTCTTCACCTTTATTCCCGCGACTACAAAGCACGTCTCCACACTTTGCTGCACTATATTCCATCTGCCACTTCTCTGCCCGCTCTCCCAACCTGTCCATGTCCTTCTGTACAGTCCCTGCTTTCTCTACACTACCTGCCCCTCCACCTATTTCCGTAACATCCGCAAACTTTGCGACAAAAGCCTTCAATCCCCTCGTCCAAATGATGAATATACAACGTGGAGCAGCGGCCCAGCACCGGCCCCTGTGGAACCCACTGGTCACTGGCGGCCAAACACAAACACACCTTTATTGCCACTCTTTGCCTTCTGCCATCCAGCCAACCTGCCATCCATGACAGTGTCTGCCCTCTGGTACCGTGGGGTCTCAGCTTCCTCAGCAGCCTCACGCGTGGCATCTTCTCTCTCTGTCTCCCCCCTCTGTCCTCCCCCCCTCTCTGTCCCACTCCCTCTCTCTGTCCCACCCCCTCTCTCTGCCCCTCTGTCTGTCCTCCCCATCTGTCTGCCCCCCCAGTCTGTCTGTCTCTCCCCCTCACCGTCTCCCCTCACTGTCTCCCCCTCACCGTCTCCCCTCACTGTCTCCCCCTCACTGTCTCCCCCCTCACCGTCTCCCCCTCACTGTCCCCCCCTCACTGTCTCCCCCTCACTGTCCCCCCCTCACCGTCTCCCCTCACTGTCTCCCCCTCACCGTCTCCCCTCACTGTCTCCCCCTCACTGTCTCCCCCTCACCGTCTCCCCCTCACTGTCCCCCCTCACTGTCTCCCCCTCACTGTCCCCCCCTCACCGTCTCCCCCTCACTGTCTCCCCCCTCACTGTCCTCCCCCTCACTGTCTCCCCCTCACTGTCTCCCCCTCACTGTCTCCCCCTCACTGTCCCCCCCTCACTGTCTCCCCCTCACTGTCTCCCCCTCACTGTCTCCCCCTCACTGTCTCCGCTCTCTGTCTCCCCTCACTGTCCCCCCCTCACTGTCTCCCCCTCACTGTCTCCCCCTCACTGTCTCCCCCTCACTGTCTCCCCTCACTGTCTCTGCTCTCTGTTGTCTCCCCCTCACTGTCTCCCCCTCACTGTCTCCGCTCTCTGTTGTCTCCCCTCACTGTCTCCCCCTCACTGTCTCCCCCTCACTGTCTCCCCCTCACTGTCTCCCCCTCACTGTCTCCCCCTCACCGTCTCCCCCTCACTGTCCCCCCCTCACTGTCTCCCCCTCACTGTCTCCCCCTCACTGTCTCCCCCTCACTGTCTCCCCCCTCACTGTCTCCGCTCTCTGTTGTCTCCCCACAGTCCAGCCCGAGGTGAGCATCTCTCTGACGGCCGATGGCCGCCGCCTGTCGTGCTTCACCACGGGCTTCTACCCGCGCTCCATCGAGGTGAACCTGGTGCGGGCCGGGCTGGTCCTGGATGAGACCCACTCCCACGGGACGCTGCCCAACCACGACGGCACCTACCAGCTGCGCCGCTGGGCCGACGTGGAGCCCGGGGACCGGGGCCCGCTCTCCTGCCGTGTGGAGCACCCGGGGCTGTCCGAGCCCCTCGAGGTCTTCCTGGGTCAGTGGGGGGGGGGGGAGAGGGGGGGGGGTGGGGGGGGGGAGAGGGGAGGGGAGCGGGTGGGGGGGGGGGAGAGGGGAGGGGAGCGGGTGGGGGGGGAGAGGGGAGGGGAGCGGGTGGGGGGGGAGAGGGATGGGAGCGGGGGTGGCGGGGGCTTGTGAGAGGGAGTGGGAGAGGGGAGGGTTGGTGGAGAGGGGCAGGTGAGTATGTTACTGGGGAGGATGGGAGGGCAGGTGCCGTGGGTGAGGGGAATGGTAGCGCAGAGGGCAGGTGGGGTGGGGTGAGGAGGGGAGCGGCACGGGAGGGGGTGAGTGAGACGTGAAGGGGGATGAGAGGGGGTTGGGGATGGGGGAGTTTGAGAGGGGGAGGGGATGAGAGGGGGTGGGGGGGGGGGGGATGGAAGAGGGGCAGAGGGTGGGGGTCCGGGATCTCAGTCCTTCATCCGCCTCTGTTTCTGAATCTCCGACAGTCCGTGAGTCGGGCAGCCCCGCGCTGATTATCGCGCTGGTTGTTGTCGCGGCGGTGCTGGCGGTGGCGCGGCCGTGGGGGGAGTCCTGTGCTGGAAGAAGAGACAAGGTAGGAGTGGGGAGAGACAGGGCTGGTCCCCCCCCCCCCAGCCCAGCACCCCCCTCCCCTCCCCCTCAGAGACAGTGGGGGGGCGTCTTATCCCCCCCACCCCGCCTTTCCCGACCCCCGCCTCTCCTGTTCCATCCGTCTCCCGCTCCGCCCGCCCCTTCTGCCACGTTGTTCCGTTCCCCCGATTGACGAGTCAGTGTGGGTGGGGGCTGGTGTGGGGTGGGGGGGGGGGAGGGTGATATGGTGGAGGTGGGGGGTGAGGTGTGCTGGGTTTGTGTGTATGGGTGGGGTGTGGGTGGGGGCTGGTGTGGGGTGGGGGGGGAGGGTGATATGGTGGAGGTGGGGGGTGAGGTGTGCTGGGTTTGTGTGTATGGGTGGGGTGTGGGTGGGTGGTGGGGTGTGGGATGGGGTGGGAGAAGGGGGATGGGGGGGCAGGCAACACCGTATAAGGCCCTTCGCCCACTGTGCCCGTGTCTGCCCGTCATGGACAATGCTCCCTTGTGCCAGCTCCGGGCCGCTGGTTCTCTGCCTGGCAGCTCCGGCCGGA
>NW_027604373.1:0-4154 GCF_053455715.1 Rhinoraja longicauda
CTCCCTCTCGCTTTCTCTCCCCTATCTCTCTATCTCCCCCCACTCTCTCAAACCTCTCTCTCTCTTCCATTCCCCCTCTCTCTCCCGCACCCTATTTCTCTCCCCTCTTTCTCTCTCTCCCCTCCATTTATTAAGAATACATATACAATAATTAAACTAAAATTAAACTCTCTATTCCTCTCTCCTCTCCGCCCCCTCTCTCTCACCCTACTCTCTCTCTCCCCCTCTCACTCCCCTCGTTCTCTCCCCGCTCTCTCTGCCCTCCCTTCTCTCTGCCCTTTCTCCCTCCCTCTCCTTCCCCTCTCTCTCTTCCCCAGTCTCTTCCCCCTGCCACTCTCTCCCTCTCTCTCTCCCCCTCACACTCCTCTCTCTCCCCCTCTCTCTCTGCCCTCTCTCTCCTTCATCTCTATCTCCCGTCTCTCTCCACCTCGACTTACTCTCTCCCCTCTCTCTCCCCCTCACGCACTCCCCTCTCTCTCTCGCCCTCTTTCTGCCCTCACTCTCTAACCTCTCTCTCCCCAGTTTCTCTCTTCAACACTCCCCCCCTCTCTACCCCCCTTTCTCACCCTCTCTTTCTATCCCCACTCTTTGTCTCCCACTCCACTCCATGATACACTTACAATAATAAATTAAACTAATATTTGATCCCACCTCCCCCCTCTTTCTCTCATATTCTCACTCCCCTTTCTCTCCCCCAACTCTCTCGGTCCCTCTCACCCCTCTCTTTCTATCTCTCCGCCTCTTTCTCGCGCCCACTCTCTCCCCCCCTCTCTCTTTCCCTCCCCTATCTCTCCCTCTCTCTCTCCTATATCTCCTCCTCCCTCAACCATCTCTCTCTCTTTCTCTCCTCCCTCACTCTCTCTCACCCTCCTTCTCTCCCCTCCTCTCTCTCTCCCCCCTTGCTCTCTCTCCCCTCACTCTATTCTGAAACACCACCACCTATCCAGTGCAAATGTTGACCACTATTTGGACTCTGGATAAGGGGGGGGGGGGGGGGGTGGGGGGGATGGTGAATTTTCGTGGATACTGGGAGGAAATTGCCTTTTTGTTGTCCTCCGCTGTGAACAGGAGGCAGAAGTCGGCCGTCTTGAAACAGGCCCCAAAATCTCGCCTACCTCTACCTGTTTCACTTTTTCCCTTTTTACTTCAGAGATACAGCGCGGAAACAGGCCCTTCAGACCTCGGAGTCCGTTCCGACCAACGATCGCCCATTCACAGAATTATTAATGTGGAGGTACAGCGCAGAAACTAATATGATACACTCTCTCCCCTCTCTCTCCCCCCTTCTCTCTCTCTCACACTCACCCCATCTCTCTCTTCTCTACTTTGACTAAATAAACTAAACTAAATTAAAGATCTCCTGGGGCGAGCGGAATCAAGGAATATGGGGAGAAGCAGGAACACGTTTCTGATTTTTAAATTTTTTATTTATTTATTTATTATTATCTTTTTTTTTTACAGAACATTTTAGAAAACAAGCTATCCCACCCTTCCCCCCACCCCCCCTTATACTAACCCCAAATAAGAAAAAGAAGAAAAGAAAGAAAGATTAAAGACTGCCTGGTTGTTGGTGGTCCTGCACACGCCCCATGGAATTCCAAACAGAATAAACTGTATATGTATATACATCTCTCCCAAAAGGACCATTGAGAATATGAACAATTCTTCTATATATATAGGCCCATCTTTTGTAAATAAGGACGCCAGATATTAAAAAAAGTATCATATTTGTTCCTTAAATTATAAGTAATTTTTTCAAGTGGGATACAGTTAGAAATGTCATTATTCCAAAGGTCCATACTTAAATAGGAAACTGATTTCCAAGTAACTGCGATAGTTTTTTTGGCTACTGCTAATGCAATTTTTATAAATTCTTTCTGATATTTATTCATTTTAAGTTGTGGTCTTATTCCTTCAACATCACCCAATAACAAAAATCTTGGGTTGTATGGAAGTTGTATCCCGATAATCTGTTCTACAAAACTTCTTAAGTTTGTCCAAAAAGGTTGTATTTTTGAACAGGACCAAGTAGAATGAAAAAAAGTACCAATTTCTTGATTGCACCGAAACCATTGGTCAGATAAACTTGAATTTATTCTTCTTAATTTTTGTGGTGTGATATATAATTGATGCAGAAAGTTATATTGTACTAGTCTAAATCGAACATTTATTGTATTTTTCATACCATTGTGAGATGCAAATGTGAGTGCTCACAATTACGATGCTCGAGACAATCTAGAGAAACAAGTATTTTATTTGCAAGTCTGCAGAGTTGGGTGCCTTCTCTCTCAAGACACACCGAGGTCGGGAAAATCCCTTCTTTTTATTCACTTCACTTTACAATTGTCACATCTTAAATTCCTCCCCTTCGGGCTCCTTCCAATCGGAGCACTGAGGTGCACAATCTAACGACACCGCCCCTGTTGCCTCCCACATCATACATCGCATGTACATTTAAATGAGGCATCTTGTCATGCGGGGCGTTTTTGCAATATTCATTTATCTCATTAGGCAGGCGCAGTACAGAGTAGTTCATGCCCTCTCCCCTGGTGCTCTGGTCATCTTGCCCTCTCTCCTAGTTCTTTGGATATCTTGCCCTTATCCTCGGAATGTCACTATTTACTCTTTGGATATCTTGCCCTTATCCTTGGAACGTCACTAGTTCCTTGGATATCTTGCCCTTATCCTTGGAACGTCACTAGTTCCTTGGATATCTTGCCCTTATCCTCGGAATGTCACTATTTACTCTTGCGGTTCTTAGTCAGGTCAGCTATTTCTCATGGTCCTTAGTTTAAATCAATTAACCCTTTTTACTTCTCTCTCACACCGTCAAGGCATGGTTCCATCAATATTAATATTCAAATCCGTTTCCCATTTTCGCCTTGATATATGAATTCCTTGTTTAGGGGGCTTTTTTTGAATTAGATTATATATAATAGAAGTAATTTTTTTAATTTGTCCTTTTTGAATTAGGTTTTCAATTTCCTTAGATTTCGGCAATAACATTGTTTGACCCAGTTTATCTTTTAAATAAGCTCTTAATTGAAAGTAACAGAAAAGAGAATTATTTGATATATGATATTTATTTTTCAATTGTTCAAATTACATCAATATACCTTTTTCAAAGCAATCACCTATATATTTAATCCCTTTTTGATGCCACCTATATCGAAGCTGGTTATTCATTGTAAAAGGTATCAATCTATTTTGAATCAAAGTAGTCTTTGCTAATAAAGATTTTTTTGTTTCATCCTCAAAATATACCTTATTAATAATTCCATTATTAAAACAACTGATCGGATTATGGAATAAGGTATATTTTGAGGATGAAACAAAAAAATCTTTATTAGCAAAGACTACTTTGATTCAAAATAGATTGATACCTTTTACAATGAATAACCAGCTTCGATATAGGTGGCATCAAAAAGGGATTAAATATATAGGTGATTGCTTTGAAAAAGGTATATTGATGTAATTTGAACAATTGAAAAATAAATATCATATATCAAATCCGATCAGTTGTTTTAATAATGGAGATTCTTTCCGTCCCCGTATCAATTTAGGTTCCCATTTATATATAAAGTCTTCTGGTATATTTTCTCCTATTTTGTCTAGTTCTATTCTTGTCCATGCCGGGTTTTTTTTTAAAAAGAGATGCAATAAATCTAAGTTGGTTTGCTTTATAATAATTCTTAAAGTTCGGAAATTGTAATCCTCCTGAATCAAACTTCCATGTCAATTTTTCCAACGATATTCTTGACATCTTACCTTTCCAGAGAAATTTCCGCACATATTTGTTTAACTCTTGAAAAAACTTCTGTGGTACTTGTATTGGTAATGTATTTTCTTATGCCACGCTACTTTGATTTATACTATTTCCTCCTTTTCTAGTGCTAGCAGCAGAGTCTTTGCCTCTCTATTTTCCTCCTGCTGGTCATACTGTACTCTATATATAAGACTTTATATATAAATGGGAACCTAAATTGATACGGGGACGGAAAGAATCTCCATTATTAAAACAACTGATCGGATTATGGAATAAGGTATATTTTGAGGATGAAACAAAAAAATCTTTATTAGCAAAGACTACTTTGATTCAAAATAGATTGATACCTTTTACAATGAATGCGATGTCGTTCTTTGTCAGGGCTGTC
>NW_027604374.1:0-4150 GCF_053455715.1 Rhinoraja longicauda
GCTCTGCCCCAGCCATTTCAGTAAGCAACCCCGCCATTTTAGTAAGCAAATCCCGCCGTGCATTATGAGGGAGTTGGATGTGGCCCTTGTGGCTAAAGGGATCAGGGGGTCTGGAGAGAAGGCAGGTACGGGATACTGAGCTGAATGATCAGCCATGATCATATTGAATGGCGGTGCGTACAGGCTCGAAGGGCCGAATGGCCTACTCCTGCACCTATTGTCTATGTTTCTGTTTCTATAAATTAAAGCTCGTAGCTTTTTGAGTTTGTTTGTACGTGGGTGAATCTCTCTCTCCCTCCCTCCCTCTCTCCCTCCCTCTCCCCCTCCCTCCCTCCCTCCCTCTCTCTCCCTCCCTCCCTCCCTCTCTCCCTCCCTCCCTCTCTCTCCCTCCCTCCCTCCCTCTCTCTCCCTCCCTCCCTCTCTCCCTCCCTCCCTCCCTCCCTCTCTCCCTCCCTCTCTCCTCCCTCCCTCCCTCCCTCCCTCCCTCCCTCTCCCTCCCTCTCCCTCCCTCCCTCCCTCTCCCTCCCTCCCTCCCTCTCTCCCCCTCTCTCTCCCTCCCTCTCTCTCCCTCCCTCCCTCTCTCTCCCTCCCTCCCTCCCTCTCTCTCCCTCCCTCCCTCTCTCCCTCCGTCCCTCCCTCTCTCTCCCTCCCTCCCTCCCTCTCTCCCTCCGTCCCTCCCTCTCCCTCCCTCCCTCCCTCCCTTTCTCAAACTCTCCAAAACTATATATTAAAAAACTATCTCCACTTTATTCCAGAGCTCAGGGCTACACAATAGAAGCGATGATCACATTGGAGTGACCAGACATGAAGGCAGCTTCGGCCCTTGTTTTACATTCACACCTCCAACCATGTACACAATAGAGGCGATGGATGATCACAGCTTGCAACCGGCTACATTCCCTGTAGTCAGGTATCTTTGCAAACAACATCCCTTGCCTTTTGCAGTATATTCCTTTGGCCACATTTTCTTCAGTCATGGCCTCCCATCATATTTTGCCCCCATGTGGCTCCGAGAATGTGTACTGCAAAAGCCAGCGCAGACAGACAGACGAGTTGTTTGCAAAGATACATGAGGACAGGGAATGTGGCTAGTTTTAAATCTGTGACAGAGAGTTTGAATCTGGCTATTGAACCTCTGGCAGAACTAATAAGATCAGATTCAGACATTAAAGGATTTAAAGTTAATCAGGAAGATCACAAAATTACTTTATTTGCAGATGATGTCTTAATTTGTCTTACTAGACCATTGGAATCCTTAAGAAAATTATAATTCAGATTGGAAGAATACGGGAAAGTATCAGGATATAAAATTAATAAAGATAAAACTGAAATAATGCCTCTTTTTGAAGGCAATTATAACCAATGTAAAAGAGAAAGTCAGTTTAAATGGCAAAAAGAAGGCATTAAGTACTTAGGAGTTAAAGTAGATAATAAGTTAAATAATTTGTATAAATTAAATTATAAACCACTAATAAAAAAAATAGATGAGGACCTGAAGAAATGGATGAATCTTCCAATTACATTGCTAGGGAGAGTGAACTGTATTAAGATGAATATTTTCCCGAGGATACAGTATTTATTCCAAACACTGCCTATACCTTTGCCAAATAAATTTTTTCAAGAATTGAACAAAATTGTGAGGAATTTTCTTTGGAAAGGTAAAATGCCAAGAGTGTCTCTGGAAAAATTAACATGGAAATTTGAATTAGGTGGACTGCAATTACCAAATTTTAAAAATTATTATCTGGCAGCACAAATGAGTTTTATTTCATCCTTTTATCATGAGGGTGGAAAAACAGCATGGGTTAAAATTGAAATGGATAAAATAAAAGAGTTATGTCCAGAAGAATTTATATATAAATGGGAAGCGAAGCTATTAGTTAAGGATAAAGAGTCACCTTTGCTAAAACATTTAATTAATACATTGTTGAAAACAGTTAAAGTTAATGATAAAATATTTTTTTTAACAGCTAAAACTCCATTAGTAAAAAATAGATTATTGCCGTTTGCTTGGAATAATCAAATACTACAAGTCTGGGAACAGAAGGGTATTATAAATATAGGAGATTGCTACGAAGGAAATAACTTTTTGACATTTTCTCAATTGGGAAATAAATATCAAATTCCAGGGAATAGTATTTTTTTCTATTATCAATTACAACCTTTTTTAAGGGAAAAGTTAGGTCATTCAATGTCTCTATTTCAGATTAAAGGAATTGAAACCCTGATTCAGGGCAAGGGAATAAAAAAAATGTATATCATCAATGTATAAATTATTACAAAAATCTAGTCCATAGATAGGAATTCAAAAATCAAGACAAAGATGGGAAACAGATCTTAATATTATCATTGATGAACCAAGTTGGCAAAGACTGTGTTTAGATAGTATGAAAAATACTATTAATGTGAGATATAGTTTAGTACAATATAATTTTTTACATCAACTATATTTAACCCCGAAAAAATTAAACAATTTAAAAGCAAACTCATCTGAAATTTGTTTTAGATGCAACCAAGATGTGGGTACTTTTTTACACTCCACATGGGCATTTCCGAAGGTAACTCCTTTTTGGAAAGACCTAAAACATTTTTTGGAACAATTGATGAATAAGATCATACCATTGGATTCAAGGTTGTTTTTATTGGGAGATACAAAAGGAATATTACCAAAGCTAATTTTAGATAAACATCAGGAAAGATTTCTCAAAATAGCAATAGCAGTAGCAAAAAAATGTGTAGCGGTCACTTGGAAAGATCAAAATGAAATAAGATTTGAAAGATGGTTTGTAGAAATGTGTAGTTGTATCCCATTAGAAAAAGCTACGTATAATCTGAGAAATGGATATGACTTCTTCTTGAAGGTATGGAACCCATTCATTTTAAAGCTAGGATTAAGAATTGGAAATATTTAAATTCAGGATTGTTTTGATACCTTTAATAAGAATTTAATAAGAAATTACCCGGAAGTGTCTCATTCTGGACTCCAGGTTTCTTTCTTTCTCTCTTTCTTTTTCTTTTTCCTTCTTTTTAACTGGGGGGTGGGGGGAAGAAGGGGGGGTGGTGGGAGGGGAGATAATACAGAACAATACATGTATAATCGAACACTGAAAAAGTCTGGTCTACCCCAACAGCTGCTGACGACCTTCTACCGCTGCACCATAGAGAGCATCCTAACGCATGGCATCCCTGTGTGGTACCTCAGCTGCACGGAGGCAGAAAGGAAAGCACTACAGCGGGTAGTCCATAGAGCTCAGAGGGCCATCGGAACACAGCTACCAGACTTGGAGGGCATCTACAACACACGATGCCTCAGAAAAGCCACCAGCATCCACAAAGACTCTTCACACCCCTGCAACAGTCTGTTCGAACTCCTTCCATCGGGCAGACGATACAAGGCCTTCTACGCCCGCACCTCCAGACTCAGGAACAGCTTCATCCCCAGGGCCATAGCTGCTATGAACCGGTCCTGCTGAGCCGGATGGCCACAACGCATAGATCAACTTGCACTTTACCCTGTCCAAAACTCTTACAACTGTTTCGTTTCGTTGGGTTGCGGCTGTCTAAAGTACCTAAATTATTGCATCGTATGGGAGGGGCATTCCCAATCTCGTTGTACCCCTGGGTACAATGGCAATAAAGATATATTGTATTGTATTGTATAATGTAGTTATTATTGCTTACTATGAAATGTAACTTGTATGAGTTCTGTTAAAACTTAAATAAAATTTATTAAATTTTTTTTTAAAAAAGAGAGTTTGAATCTGTGGGATTCTCTGCCTCAGAGGGCAGTGGAGGCCAATTCTCTGAATACATTCAAGAGAGAGCTAGATAGAGCTCTTAAGGATAGCGGAGTCAGGGGGTATGGGGAGAAGGCAGGAACGGGATTGAGAATGATCAGCCATGATCACATTGAATGGCGGTGCGTACAGGCTCGAAGGGCCGAATGGCCTCCTCCTGCACCTATTGTCTATTGAAACATACAGAATAGTGAAAGGCTTGGATAGAGTGGATGTGGAGAGGATGTTTCCACTAGTGGGAGAGTCTAGGACTAGTCATAGCCTCAGAATTAAAGGACAGAGAGTCCTTTAGGAAGGAGATGAGGAGAGATTTCTTTAGTCAGAGGGTGGTGAATCTGTGGGATTCTTTGCCA
>NW_027604375.1:0-4133 GCF_053455715.1 Rhinoraja longicauda
ACATCCCAGGGGGTTGCAATATTGCTTTAATGCAACGCCAGCGCTGCATTTAACAATGCAGCAGCCTGCAAAGTTATCCTAATACGATGCATTAGTCGCATTTAACATTTGAGAGGTTTTGCAGGATTATTATTGCATTTCACATCGCAGGGTGTTGCAATATTTCTTTAATGCAAAGGCGATCACTGCATTTAACATTGCAGCAGCCTGAAAAGTCATCCTAATGCGATGCATTTGTTGCATTTAACATTTGAGAGGTTTTGCAAAATTATTGCAATTAATTTTATTGCATTTAACATCCCAGGGGTTGCAATATTGCTTTAATGCAACGCCAGCGCTGCATTTAACAATGCAGCAGCCTGCAAAGTTATCCTAATACGATACATTAGTCGCATTTAACATTTGAGAGGTTTTGCAGGATTATTATTGCATTTCACATCGCAGGGTGTTGCAATATTTCTTTAATGCAAGGCGATCACTGCATTTAAGATTGCAACAGCCTGAAAAGTCATCCTAATGCGATGCATTTGTTGCATTTAACATTTGAGAGGTTTTGCAAAATTATTGCAATTAATTTTATTGCATTTAACATCCCAGGGGGTTGCAATATTGCTTTAATGCAACGCCAGCGCTGCATTTAACAATGCAGCAGCCTGCAAAGTTATCCTAATACGATGCATTAGTCGCATTTAACATTTGAGAGGTTTTGCAGGATTATTATTGCATTTCACATCGCAGGGTGTTGCAATATTTCTTTAATGCAAGGCGATCACTGCATTTAACATTGCAGCAGCCTGAAAAGTCATCCTAATGCGATGCATTTGTTGCATTTAACATTTGAGAGGTTTTGCAAAATTATTGCAATTAATTTAAAGCATATAACATCCATTGGGGGTAGCTAGGTGACTTTAATGCAAGGCGATCACTGCATTTAACATTGCAGCAGCCTGCAAAGTTATCCTAATGCGATGCATCAATTGCATTTAACCTTTGAGCGGTTTTGCATGATTATTGCAACAGACCCAAACACAAACCCAAACCCAAACACAAACCCAAACCCAAACACAAACTCAAACACAAACCAAAACACAAATCCAAACATAGACCCACACACATCAGACACACTTCCCGGAAGCACTTCCAAATGCCTGATCGTCTCCTCCCTGCCCTGGAGGTTCCGCTACGTGCCGGGGGTAGTAAATACAATAATAATACTATAGTAATAATAATTAATATTAATATTAATATATGCACCAAGGGATATAGTACTAGCCTATATGCACCAAGGGATATAGTACTAGCCTATATGCACCAAGGGATATAGTACTAGCCTATATGCACCAAGGGATATAGTACTAGCCTATATGCACCAAGGGATATAGTACTAGCCTATATGCACCAAGGGATATAGTACTAGCCTATATGCACCAAGGGATATAGTACTAGCCTATATGCACCAAGGGATATAGTACTAGCCTATATGCACCAAGGGATATAGTACTAGCCTATATGCACCAAGGGATATAGTACTAGCCTATATGCACCAAGGGATATAGTACTAGCCTATATGCACCAAGGGATATAGTACTAGCCTATATGCACCAAGGGATATAGTACTAGCCTATATGCACCAAGGGATATAGTACTAGCCTATATGCACCAAGGGATATAGTACTAGCCTATATGCACCAAGGGATATAGTACCAGCCTGCTGAACCTGTCCCTCCAGATCAGGCCCACTGTTCCTGGTAACATCCTCGTAAATCTCCTCTATCACCTTTCCAGATTGACACCATCTTTCCTGTATCATGGTGCCCACAACACAACACAATATTCCAAATGCGGCCTCACCAACCTCTTGCACAACGGCAGCATAGCCTCCGTATATCTATATACAATGCTATGACCGAAGACGGCCAATGTTACAAAAGTCTTTTTGACCACACTATCAACCCGTGACGCTACATTCAATACACGATGTACCTGTCGTCCTAGATCGCTCTGCTCTACAGTTCATTCACCTTTCTGCCTCGGTTCCAGGTCATCGGTACTGACACTTCTGAACTCACTGATGGTTTCACTTCACATGTGCGTCTGATAGTGAATACATTTGCACTACAGGTGAACATCCAAATAAAGAATAATCAAGACTTAACTGCTCCTCCAAGTGCAGCGCTCTCCTCAGTTGTACTTCAAATATCTGCGAGGCCCTTTTGTGTAGTTCTGGTCACCATATTACACAAATGATGTCCTATTGCCAGAGGCAGTGCGGAACAGATTCACCAGGATGTTATCTGGAATGGACAGCGTTAGTTTGAGGACAGATTTGATCAGGTGGGATTGATCTCATTGGAGCAATAATGCAGAGGGACGACCTTACTGAGGCTTGTAAAATTATGTCAACTACAGCAGGGTTGAGTAGATGGTCACAGCTATTTCCCAGGCTGGGAGAATCTAAACCTAGAGAACGTACGTTTAATCGAAAGGGGAGAGATTTAAGGGAATTCTGACTTCAACGATGGAGCAATCTTTTCTTTTGAGACGGTGGGGACAGATACCATCACAGCAAATAAACAGCATTTGGACAGCCGTTTGTTTCGGATGGAAATGGACGGATCTGGGACAAATACAGGTGAATGAGATTACCGTAGATAGGCATCTCGGTCTGCACGGACGAGTCGGGCTGAAGGGCCTGTTTCCCTGCTGTTCCCATGACTGGAATCAGCGGTTGTGTAATCTCTAATGTGCTCTGTCGTCGGTCTCCCCAGTTGTAGCCACATAGCGGACACATCACTGACTGCACAGCAGTGGCGATGCTGTATTGGGTGGTGGTGTCATCAACAACGGAGACACATTGTTCATTTCCCTCGCCAGTGTGCAACATGTTCTTCACTCTCCTCAAACTAAACTCCAGCCTGGAAATCCGAGGAATTAAACGCCATTAGGTGTCGAATTTTATCAAACTTGCAGTTTAAGCAACAACATGATATAAATGCCTGTCATACACGTTGGTCATTTTAATATGTCTCTGATCATTGAAGTGTTTTTTTCAGTTTCTATGTGAGCCAGTTATACACAGCAGGAAGGGAGAAATGCTCTCTGGTATTATTAATAAATAGGCACAGAAATACAGACTGAGTGTGTGTGAGAGTTTGCTTAAATTCACTGGAATTTAGGATGAGAGGGGATCTTGTAGAACATATACAATTTTGTGGAAGGGTCTCCACCCATTCCTTGTCCCCAGAGATACTGCCTGTCGCGCTGTGTTACTCCGGCTTTTTGTGTCTGTCTTCGGTTTAAACTAGCATCTGCAGTTCCTTCTTACACATATACAATTCTTACGGGATTGGACAGGTTAGATGCAGGAAAAATGTTCACGATGTTGGGGGAGTCCAGAACAGGGATCACAGTTTAAGAATAAGGGGTAGCTCAATTGTTACTGAGATAAGGAAAAACTGATCTGTCATCGGCCTCCCCAGTTGAGATGAATTGTGAATCTGTGGAATACTCTGCCACAGAAGGCAGTGGAGGCCAATTCACAGGAGGTTTTCAAGAGAGAGTCAGATATAGCTCTTCGGGCTAACGGAATAAAGCTGCATGGGGAGAAAGCAGGAACGGGGTACTGATTTAGGATGATTAGCCGTGATCATATTGATTGGCGGTGCCGGCTCAAAAGGCCAAATGGCCTGCTCCTGCAAGTATTGCCTATGTTTCTATGTTTCTAAACCACTGTGGACAGCCCAGACAGGTGAGTTGGTCATTCACTCTCAGACTGACTTTGCTGTCAGGTCTGTGGGTTTGAATTAGCATCAACCTGTCAACTGGTCTGAAGTAGTTCAATAAAAAATAAACTACAGATTCAACAGAATCTTGTGTTCAACGGCTGGAACTAATATTCCCCACTGGGTGAATGGCACAGCTCAATTGCTCAACTCTCCCTAGCTCAGATCTGAAGCTGCATTTTAATTTTCAGCATTATGTGTTATTCTTTAAATTATATGCCGGAGAGAGGCAATTAGTATTTATAACCATTGTTAATTAAGGTGAAAATCACAAATGAAAGCATCTTCACCTGCCGTGTTTACCAGCGTGGATCGAGCAGCAAGATGGAGTTAGTGATCATTCCAGATGAG
>NW_027604376.1:0-4117 GCF_053455715.1 Rhinoraja longicauda
TGTTGGGCAGCTGGGGATCTGGGGGTCATGTGGGTGGGGTTTTGGGGGTCAGGTGTGTGTGGGGAGCAAGCGGTCATGTTTGTGGGAGGCTGGGGGTCCGGTTTTTGGGGGGCTGGGGTTCAGGTGTGTGGCGGTGCTCAGGTTCAGGTGTGTGGTGAGTCAGGGGGTCAGCTGCGTGCAGCGCTGGGGTTCAGGTGTGTGTGGGGGGGTGTGGGTGTGGGGAGCGGAGGTCATGTAATAATAATAATAATAATGCATTTTATTTATATAGCGCTTTTCATATACTCAAAGACGCTTTACAGAGATTTAGAGAACATAGGGAAATGAATAAATAGATAAATAAGTAAATAAGTAAACGAACAGAGAAAGGAGACAGAAGGTGAGGTGACCTTCGGTGGTTGAATACAGTACTGAACAGGTGAGACTTCGGAGATGTTTTGAATGTGGTGAGTGTGGAGGAGTCTCTAACGGTTTGGGGTAGTGAGTTCCATAGGGTGGGAGCAGCGATGGAGAAAGCCCTGCCCCCCCCCCCCCCCAGGATCTGAGTTTGGTCCGGATGTGGGGGAATAGGAGATTGGCAGCGGCAGAGCGGAGGGTGCAGGTGGGAGTGTGCCTGTGGAGGAGGTCGGTCAGGTAGGATGGGGCCAGGTTATGGAGGGCTTTGTAGGTTATGAGGAGGATTTTGTACTGGATTCTCTGGGGGATGGGGAGCCAGTGGAGTTTGTAAAGGAGTTTGTAAATGTGTGTTGGGGCAGGGTATCAGGTGTGTGGGGGCTGGGGGTCAGCTATGTGGGAGGTTGGCTGAGGTGGTCAGTTGTGTGGGGGGCTGGAATTCAGGTGTGTCGTAGGGGCGGGGTCAGGGGTGTGGGGGTCAGTGGGTCAGGTGCGTGGAGGGCTGAGGTCAGGTCTGTTGTGCGCAAGGTGTCAGGTGTGTGGGGGGCTGAGAGGGTCAGGTCTGTGGGGGGGGGCTTGGATTGAGGTGTGGGGGGTATCAGCTGGTCAGGTGTGGGGGGGGGCTGTGGATCAGGTATGTGCGTGGCTTGAGTTCAGGTGTGTGGGGGGCTGGGGTTTACGTGTGTAGGGGGCTGGGGCTGGAGGTCAGCTATGTGGGGGGGGGAGGTTGAGGGGGTCAGGTGTCTGGGGGGCTGGGGTTCAGTTGTGTGCGTGGCTTGAGTTAAGGTGTGTGGGAGCTGGGGTTTAGGTGTGTAAGGGGCTGGGGGTTGGGTGACAAGTTGGTCAGCTGTGTTTGGGCTGTGGGTCAGGTGTGTGCGTGGCTTGAGTTCAGGTGTGTGGGGGGCTGGGGTTTAGGTGTGTAAGGGGCTGGGCTGGGTGACAAGTTGGTCAGCTGTGTGGGGGGCTGTGGGACAGGTGTGTGCGTGGCTTGAGTTAAGGTGTGTGGGGGGCTGGGGTTTAGGTGTGTAAGGGGCTGGGGGCTGGGTGACAAGTTGGTCAGCTGTGTGGGGGGCTGTGGGTCAGGTGTATGCGGGGCTGAGGGGGGTCAGGTGAGTTGGGGGGCTGGGAGTCAGGTGTTTAGAGGGCTGGGTGTCAGGTATGTCGGGGAGGCTGTGGTTCAGGAGTGTGTGGGTAGCTGGGGGGCACGTGTGTGGGGAGCTGGGTGCCATGTGTGTGCGGCTACATGGGATCAGAGGTCAGGCGTGTGGGGGTTTGTGGTTCAGCAGTGTGTGGGTGGCTGGGGGGCACATGTCTGGGAGGTTGGGTGTCATGTGTGTGTGGCTACATGGGTTCAGGGTTCAGGTGTGTGGGGACTGAAATTCAGGTGTTTTGGGGCTGTGGGTCACATGTGTGCATGGGGGCAGGGGTCACGTATATTGGGGTTGTGAGTCAGCTGTGTGGGGCCTGGAGAACATGTATGTGCGAAGCTGGGGGTCAGGCGTGTGGGACGGCTGGGGTTCAGGTATGTGCGGGACTGGGGTTCAGGTATGTCTGAAGGATGGAAGTCAGGTGTGTGGGGGACTGAGGCGGTCAGATGTACGTAGGGCTGACATCGCATGTGTTGGAGGCAGGGGGGCAGGTTTGTGGGGGGGCTGAGGGTGTCAGGTGTGTGTGGGGGGCTGGGATTCAAGTGTGTGGGGGGCTCTGGGTGTAAGGTGTGTGGGGCGCTGAGGGGTTCAGGTGGGTGGGGGCTTTGGGTTCAGGTGTATGCGGGGCTGGAGGTCAGGTGTTTCGGAGGGGTGGGGTTCAGGGGTGTGGGGGGAAGCGGTCAGGTGTGTTGGGGTCTGGGGATCAGGTGTGTGGGAAGACTGGGGTGTCAGCTATGTGGGGGGAGCTGAGGGGGTCAGGCGTGTGGGGGGCTGGTGTTCAGGTGCGTGGTTTGCTGGAGTTCAGGTGTGTCGAGGGGCTGAGCGACAGGTATCCGGGAGGCTGGGTGACAAGTTGCTCAGGTGTGTGGAGAGCAATGGGTCAGGTGTGTGGGGTAGCTGGTTGTTAGGTGTGGGGGGGGCGTGGATCAGTCGTGTGGAGGGGGGCGGCTGGGTGGCAGGTGTGCGGGGGGCTGGGTGCCATGTGTGTGTGTTACTCGGGTTTAGATGTCAGGTGTGTGGGACTGGAGTTCAGGTGTGTGGAGGCTGGGGTCACGTGTGTGTGGGGGGCTGGGGTCAGGTGTATGGGGGGCTGGGGTCAGGTGTGTGGGGGCTGGGGGCCAGGTATGCAGGAGGCTGGAGGTCAGGTGTGTGTGGAGTTGGGGTTCAGGTTTGTGCGGGGAGGCTGGTTGTAAGTTGTGTGGGGGGCTGGGGGTCAGGAGGTCAGGTGTGTGGGGGGCTGGGGGTCAAGTGTGCGGGGGGACTGGGTGTCAGGTATGTGGGGGACTGGAGGTGAGGTGTGTGTGGTGGTTGGGGTCAAGTGTGTGGGGGGGCTGCCTGTCAGGTGCGTGGGGAGCTGGGGGTCAGGTTTGTGGGGGGATGGGGGTCAGGTGTGTGGGGCTCTGGGGATCAGGTGTGTGAGGGGGCTGTGGGTCAGTGGGTCAGGTCTGTGAGGGTTGTGGGGGCCAGGTGTGTGATGGGGCTTTGGGTCAAATGTTGGGCGGGTCAGTGGGTCAGATGTGTTGGGCGGCTGGGGGTCAGGTTTGTGAGGGCCTGGGGGTCAGGTGTGTGGGGGTCTGGGGGTCAATTTTGTGTGGGGAGCTGCGGTGTCATGTGTGTGTGAGGTTGGTGGTCCGGGTTCTGGGGGGCTGGGGTTCAAGTGTGTGGGTGGGCTCAGGGTCAGGTATGCTGGGGGTCAGGGGGTCAGCTGTGTGCGGGGCTGGGGTTCAGGTGTGTTGTTGAGGTAGGGGTCAGAGGTGCGGTGGGCTGAGGGGGTCAGGTTTTTGGAGGGCTAAGGTTAGGTGTGTTGGGGGTTGGAGTTCAGGTGTGTGAGGGGCAGGAGTTGAGGTGTGTGCGGGGCTGGAGTTCACGTGTGTGGGGGGCTGAGGAACAGGTTTCCGGTGGTCTGAGTGACAAGTTGTTCAGGTGTGTGGGGAGTAGTTGGTCAGGTGTGTGGGGGGGTTGAGGGGGTCAGGGGTGTGACGGGGCTGGTTGTCAGGTGTGTGTGGGGGGCTGGATCAGGCGTGTAGGGGGGCGGCTGGGGGGCACGTGTGTGTGGCTACTGAGGTTCAGAGGTCAGTTTTGTGGGGACTGGGTTTCAGGTGTGTGGGGGCTTGGGTCACGTGTGTGTGGGGATGTTGACATGGTGGTCAGATGTGTGGGGGGGGCTGGTGTGTGGTATGCTGAGGGGCGCAGGTGTGTGGGTGGGATGGGAGTCAGGTGTGTGGGGGGGCTGGGTGTCAGGTGTGTTGGGGGCTGTGGTTCAGGAGTGTGTGGGGGGAGGTATGGTGGGTATGTGTTTGGGGACTGGGTTTAAGGTGTGTGGGGGCTGGGGGTCAATTGTGTGTGGGAGGGCTGGTGTCAGTTGTATGGGGGCTGGGTGTCGGGTTTGTGGTCGGCTGGAGATCGGGTGTGTGTGGGGCTGAGTTCAGGTGTGTGTGTGGGGGCTGGGTGTCAGTTTTCTGGGGCGGCTGGTTGTCAGTTGTGTGCGGGGCTGGTGGTCAGATTTGTGGGGGAATGGGGGTCAGGTATGTGGGGGACTGGAGTTGAGGTTTGTGGGGGTCTGGGGATCAGGGGTT
>NW_027604377.1:0-4115 GCF_053455715.1 Rhinoraja longicauda
CTCCATAGCAAGAATATCCTTCCTCAAATTTGGAGACCAAAACTGCACACAGTACTCCAGGTGCGGTCTCACTGGGGCCCGGTACAACTGTAGAAGGACCTCTTTGCTCCTATACTCAACTCCTCTTGTTACGAAGGCCAACATTCCATTGGCTTTCTTCACTGCCTGCTGTACCTGCATGCTTCCTTTCATTGACTGATGCACTAGGACACCCAGATCTCGTTGAACTCCCCCTCCTCCTAACTTGACACCATTCAGATAATAATCTGCCTTTCTATTCTTACTTCCAAAGTGAATAACCTCACACTTATCTACATTAAACTGCATCTGCCATGTATCGGCCCACCCACACAACCTGTCCAAGTCACCCTCACAATTCACACTACCCCCCAGCTTAGTATCATCTGCAAATTTGCTAATGGTACTTTTAATCCATTCGTTCAAGTGTATGCCGGAGAGAGTTAATTAGCATTTCTAACCTGTGTTAATTAAGAAAATAACAAATTAATGCATCTTCTCCTGCCCTGTTTACCAGCGTGGATAGAGCAGGAAGATGGAGAGTGCTCATTGCTGATGAGATTAATTATGGATACTGAACCTGCATTAACCCTTTAGAGTCCAACATCTATCTATCTATCTATCTATATATCTCTGTGTGAAAAAAAACTTTCTCATCTCGGTCCTTAAAGACTTCCCCCTTATCCTTAAACTGTGACCCTTTGTTCTGGACTTCCCCAACATCGGGAACAATCTTCCTGCATCTAGACTGTTCAACCCCTTAAGAATTTTGGAGTGAAGGAGAAAGAAGATGGCCGCTGGAAGGATGGTGTCAGTGACTCCCTCTCCCCGTTCCCCACCCCCTTCCCCCCTCCTCATCCACCCCACCCCTCTCCACCCCCCCTTCCTCTCCACCACCACCCCCTCCTCCCCCCCCAATTGAGATTTTTTTTTTAACAGACAATTTATTTTAAAGAAAAAAGCAATTTCCCCAGGTTACAATGGAAACCCTACGAGGACGGTCCCAACTTGGTCTAGTATATATACTACTAAAACTCAGATCTTGTACATATATATATATATATTCGTATATAAATCTGTATGTATGTCACAATGTGGTTTCGCCAAAACGGTAAACCGTGGCGCTACAATTTTTACAGCGCCTTAATCGCCACTCTCCCGGCTGGTGAGAAATGATATTTTCATTTAATCTGGTCGTATATTTTTAAATTCATGCAGATATATGTGTAACATGTGGACCTGCAGCCACAACGGTAAACCACAGCGCCACAATGTTAGCGCCACCTTAATCACCACTGTCCTGGCGATTGTTTATAACAAGTTTTATTTACATTGGTCGTATATTCTTTAAGTTAGAGACATTTTAAAGATTAAGGCGGCACGGTAGCGCAGCGGTAGAGTTGCTGCTTTACAGCGAATGCAGCGCCGGAGACTCCGGTTCGATCCTGACTACGGGTGCTGCACTGTAAGGAGTTTGTACGTTCTCCCCGTGACCTGCCTGGGTTTTCTCCGAGATCTTCGGTTTCCTCCCACACTCCAAAGACGTACAGGTATGTAGGTTAATTGGCTGGGTAAATGTAAAAATTGTCCCTAGTGGGTGTAGGATAGTGTTAATGTACGGGGATCACTGGGCGGCACGGACTTGGAGGGCCGAAAAGGCCTGTTTCCGGCTGTATATATATGATATGATATATGATATGATAAGACTTTCATTTCTAAACATTTTTTTAACGTGCTGTGCGTCTGACGTCACCAGAGAGCCACGCACGGCCTCCCCTCACTCGCACCAACAAGATGGACGCCGTAAGCGGAACCGCCCGCCCGCAATCACCGCCCTCACTCTCCCACACCCTGGGGACACTCCCGAGCAGGAGGGAGATGGTCGGACTGTTGTCCACTCATCCGTCCCTTCAACCCACGCCACGGCGTCCTCTAGTCCCCCCTCCCACCCGGGCCCAGCAACGTTACCGCACCCCTCTGCCACCCCCTCCCCCGCGGACCATTAACTAATGACCCCCCCCCCGCCGTCCATTAACTAATGACCCCCCCCCCCGGACCTTTACTTTAACTAATCCGCTCCCCCCGTGCACCGTCGCCCGTCCCCGCATCTGACATAACTCAGGTCGGGCAGCGCTGAACGCCGGGAGATGTAGTCGCCGTTGCCTCTCCCGCTCGGGGCGTGGGTGGGGGTGGGGGTGGGGGGGGGTGGGGGATGCGGCACCCGCCCGACTGACGACAGTGCCTGTCAATGCGGGGTGACGAGAGCTCCCCTCCTCCCCTCCCCTCCCCTCCCCCTCTCCATCCCCTCCTCCCCTCCCCTCCCCTCCCCCTCTCCATCCCCTCCCTTGGTTCCGTTGGTCTGCTCACCACGGCGGATATTGGCTCCGACCTCCCGGTTTTGCGATCTCCATTGGGCCGAGTCCCTACCTGGGGTAGTGCCGTGTTTGGCTCCGACTTCCCGCTCGACGCGCTCTCCACCAACTGCCGTCGCCGACAGCCCCGCCGCGCGCTGCTGCTGCTGCTGCTGCTGTTGGTTGATGACGCGTCTCCACCAACTGCCGTCGCCGACAGCCCCACCGCGCGCTGCTGCTGCTGCTGCTGTTGGTGGTTGATGACGCGCTCTCCACCAACTGCCGTCGCCGACAGCCCCGCCGCGCGCTGCTGCTGCTGCTGCTGCTGCTGCTGCTGTTGGTTGATGACGCGCTCTCCACCAACTGCCGTCGCCGACAGCCCCGCCGCGCGCTGCTGCTGCTGCTGCTGCTGTTGGTGGTTGATGACGCGCTCTCCACCAACTGCCGTCGCCGACAGTCCCGCCGCACGCTGCTGCTGCTGCTGCTGATGCTGTTGGTTGATGACGCGCTCTCCACCAACTGCCGTCGCCGACAGCCCCGCCGCGCGCGCGCGCGCGCTGCTGCTGCTGCTGCTGCTGCTGCTGCTGCTGCTGCTGCTGCTGCTGCTGCTGCTGCTGCTGCTGCTGCTGCTGCTGCTGCTGCTGCTGCTGCTGCTGGGGGTGGGGGAGGGGAGAGTGGGGGAAGTGGGGGAAAGGGTGGCTGGGGTGTGAGAGTGGGGCTGGGGGTGGAGAGAGTGGGGGGAGGGGAGAGTGATGGAAAGGTGGGTGATGGGGGGGTGGAGGAGAGTGCGAGTGGGGGCGGGAGGGAGGGAGACTGGGAAGGAGGGCTGGGTGGGTGGGTGGGAGGGAAGAGTGGGGGTGGGTAGGAGGGGTGGGGGGAAGGGAACCGCAGGAGTGGGGGGGAGGGGGTGGTGGTGGGGGAGAAGGGAACAGTGGGGGCCAGGGAAGATGGGAGAGTTGGGGGTAGGGAGGGGGGGGGGATAAGGAGGATTGAGTGGGGGGTTGAGGCTGCTACACCAATACAGGAGAGGCTTTGCGTGCAAGGCTCCTCGGTCACACCCTCTCTCCTTCCCTGTACCACCTTTAATTGCGCTCCCCCTCCCCTGGAGGGGCACGGCACCACAGTGAAGGAGAAAGAAGATGGCAGGACGGTGTCAGTGGCTCCCTCTCCCCTTTCCCCTCCCCCATTGCCCCCTCACCCACCCCTTCCCCCCCTCCTCCCCCCCCCTCCCCTCCCCCACACCATTCCCTCCCCCACACCATTCCCCCCCTCCTCACCCCCCCTCCCCTCCCCCACACCATTCCCTCCCCCACACCATTCCCCCCTCCTCATCCCTCCTCCCCTCCCCCACACCATTCCCTCCCCCACACCATTCCCCCCCTCCTCACCCCCCCTCCCCTCCCCCACACCATTCCCTCCCCCACACCATTCCCCCCCTCCTCACCCCCCCTCCCCTCCCCCACACCATTCCCTCCCCCACACCATTCCCCCCCTCCTCATCCCCCCTCCCCTCCCCCACACCATTCCCCCCCTCCTCATCTCCCCTCCCCTCCCCCCCTCCTCATCCCCCCTCCCCTCCCCCACACCATTCCCCCCCCCACACCATTCCCCCCCTCCTCACCCCCCCTCCCCCACACCATTCCCTCCCCCACACCATTCCCCCCCTCCTCACCCCCCCTCCCCTCCCCCACACCATTCCCTCCCCCACACCATTCCCCCCCTCCTCATCCCCCCTCCCCTCCCCCA
>NW_027604378.1:0-4114 GCF_053455715.1 Rhinoraja longicauda
CAGACACACACACACAAATATAGGCACTCTTACATACTCTACCGCTCTCTCACACGCAGACCCGCATGCACACGTGCACATTTTGGGATTGAGTTTATCCTTGGATGTTCGCGTCGAGTAGCGCAGCGCAGTGTGGCCGGGAGTGTTCCCGGTGAGCGGGGCCAAGCCCTTCAATCGGCCCGTGTCGGCCCGGCTCGCCCACCGCGGATGGAGATGAGAACCGCGCCTCGGGAGCGAGGTGGGAGCCGCCAGGAACCGCAGAGAGCGAGGCGGACCGTCGGAGAGCGAGGAAGGCCGCCGAGAACGAAGGGGCGACCCGCGGTGCGGCGGCAGGCAGGAGATACAACTATCTGGCCAACGTTTGTAACTTTGTCGGCGTCAAAATGTGGCGACACTTTTGTACTGCCTAGGTGAGGTCTTCTACATGATGTTACCGGGTTGCCTGCAAAACAAAGCATTTCACTCTACCTGGGTCCGTGATAATAAGGTATCACTGAATCATTGCAATTCCTGCAACCGCATACAATAACGCATACGCACACACACCGACTCATGTGCACAATCTCACACATTCACACTCGCATACACGTGCTAGCACACTCTTGCACGGACTCGCACACTCACACTGTCACACACAATCAATATCCAATGCGAGTCAGGCTACACCTATGGAGAAATCTAGTTGAGTATGTCAGTTCATTGTAGTTTATTGTCACGTGTACCGAGGTACCGTGAAAAGCTTTTGTTGCGTGCTACTCAGTCAGTGGAAACAAAATACTTCATTACAGTCGAGCCATTTACAGAGTATAGATACATGATAAGGGGATAACGTCCAGTGCGAGGTAAAGCCTGCAAAATCCGATCGAGGATAGTCCGAGGATCAACAGAGGTAGATAGTAGTTCAGCACTGCTTTCTGGTTGTGGTGGGATGATTCCGTTGCCTGATAACAGCTGGGAAGACGCTGTCCCTGAAACTGGAGGTGTGCATTTTCACAATTCTGTGCATTTTACCTGATGGGACAGAGGAGAAGCAGGAGTGGCAATGGTGCGACTCGTCCTTGATTATGCTGCTGGCCTTGCCGAGGAAGCGTGGTTTATAAATTGAGTCAATATATGGGAGGTTGCTTTGTGTGATGGTCTGGACAATTCGCAGCAATTTCTGGCGTTCTTGTATGGAGCTGTTCCCAAACCAAGCTGTGATGCATCTTGATAAAATACTTTCTATGGTGCATCTGTCGAAGTTGGTGAGAGTTGTAGAGGGCACGCTGAACTGGCTAAGCCTGCCAAGGACATGGATGGGTGAAGTTCGGTTCGAGACCCTTCTTCAGACTGATTGTGGTGTGAAGCTGGAGAAGGCTGGAACAGCAGGACAAAGCGAGTTGAATGATGAGTGGGTGAATACCGTTTTAATAGTTAGGTGGTTGAGACCAGAGGTTAAAAGATAAAAGTTGCGAGATAAGGATTGAGCAGGTTGGAATTATAAAGAGAGAGGAGGGAATATCGGTTGAAGATGGAGGTGGAGGGGATGAACAGGTGCGAGTCCGCGTGAAGGAAGAGATAGAGCGAGGGAAAAGCGGGAAGTTGCACGTTAGTTACCTGGCATTTGCTAATGTTCATACCATTAGGTTGCAAGGTTCCCAAGCGGACTATGAAGCGGCGTTCTTTCTGTTTTAATGTAACCTCTCTGGCGCTGGTGGAGGCCCAGGACAGAAAGGTCAGTGTGCGAGGGGGAGTTACAATGGCTTGCAACGGGGAGATACGGCAAGCCTTAGCAGAACTAGGGTAAGTGTTCGACAAAACGGTCGCCGAGTCTCCATTTCACCACGCCGATGTAAAGGAGGCCATATCTGGAACACCAAATGCAGTAGATGAGATTTGAGGTGGTGCAGGTGAACATCTGTCTCACCTGGAAGGGCTTCTCGAGCGTGAGGGAGGGGGTTTAGGGACAGCTGTTACATCCCATGGTGGCTAACCGTTTTAACTGCACTTGCCAAGAAAGGCTTTGGAAAGAGAAGTGATGGTAAGTGATGGAGAGGTGAGGAAATGGATAGAGAAATAGGTCGTACAAAGATAAAAGGGAGAGATAGGGGAGAAGACGAATGAAGAGGTGGAGGGAGAGTGAACGATCAAAGGGAGAGTGGGAAAAATGAGGAGAGAGGGGAGTTCAGAGCGAGTGGGTTGGCAAAAGGGGGAGAGAGAAGCATTAGAGAGATACAGGGAGAAGGAGGGAGGGATGCAGTAAGAGAGGGAGGGGAGAGAGGTTGGCAGAGAGCGGGCAGCACAGAGAGGGAGAATAGAGAGTGTAGGGGCGAGAATAACAGTTCAGAGAGAGAATAGCAGTAAAGATGGAGAGAGAGAGAAAGAGAGGAGGGAGAGATGTTGCATCATTCGCCGTGTGTTCTACTTTTAAGACAATTCTGAGACGGCAATGGTTCTGTTCACTGAGTGTCGTGAGTCTTTGGGTCGTTCCTCCTCAGAGGTGATGAAGGTAGAGAATGTTGTTGTCCCAAGGCAAAGCCAGATCCATTCCTGGCAAGCAAGGACTAAATGCTTACTAGGGGTCGCCGGGAGTGTGGGGTTGAGGTTACAATCAGTTCAGCCGCGATCACATTGAGTGTTAAAACAGAGTGGACGGGCCATTTTAGTCTGATGTGATCTGTTGAACTAATTCATCACGCTGTGGACAAAGGCTGTCTAGTCCACCTTTAAACTGGGCACCAGAAGCATTGAGACGGTCTCTTAAATTTGGGATTGCCTTGCTGAGTGAAGGAAATCAGATAAACAACACGAGGCGGAGAGTTGGACCAGATGGAGTTTGAACCAATATCCCCTTTGCTGGAAAAATGCCGCTCCCAATTTCCATCCCCCAGTATCGCCACAATTCCCAGTCTTTGGAGTTTCTCAATCAATTCCCTGAATAAATCACGACCTGTCTCAGCAGGGATTTCACTTGGCTGATGTCATCTGTTTGCGAATCATTTCAAAAGCTCTATTTTTAATTCTGTTGAAACTTCACTGTCCCGGTGGAGACGGAAAATGGTATAAAATCTCCGGGAATGTTCTGCCCCGGCATTTCATTCCGAGAGATTACCGGTAGTTCACGGGGACACGTCGCTGGTCAGAGAAAATGTGGGAAAAGCTTCGGGAATATGTGGACGTGGAGAAAATCTTGTACGTGATCATTGCTGCCGTTGGAGTCCCTGGTAAGTGAACAGAACAATTCAAGATTTATAACTCCGTCCGTTAACCAGTGTTGACCTGATTCTGATCGTGTTACAATATTCCCAACTGATGATCGTTGTGTAAGAATGTGTAGATTATATCAATCCACTCAGTGAAATATCTTTGAATTAACGCTGTGATTTTTCTTACTTTCAGACAGCCGAAACTAACCCTCTCTTTCTCCCACTGCCGGGACCCACTAGAATGTTGTTCTTGCCTTCAGTGGGACCTTGCCCAGAGTTGTCCCAGTGCTCGGGACAGGCAGCTCTCCGGGACGGTGTGACTGGGAAGGGGTTTACATTGTGAAGTTCACTGTGTCTGAGTTATTGATCAGAGTGAACACCCGCTCCTGTGGACACGTCTCGCTGTGGAGTCTGTCACAGTCGGATTCCTCCACCTGTTGGTCAATAATTGGATCGATCTCCTGAACCGGTGGCCGCGGATCTACCGGCGTGTGTTGTTACCGAACTGAACTCAATGTGGAATGAATCCATTAACGGAGCCACTGTGCTGCCGGACCCTAAGTTGTCCCTGCCTTCCCTCTGGAACCCTCCTCGTCCCCATCAGATGCCGAGTTCCCAGAGCCCTGGTTAAACGCGGCCGGTCACGGTTAAGTCTGTCAAACCGGCCTCATCAGAGACTGTGAGCGGGGTTAACTGTAGACAGGACCATTCCGCCTATTGTAGCGGGCGGCTGCTCGTTCCCTCCCCTCCCTTTACCCCGCCCGTCGCCTTATCTCCTCTCCCCTGAAGCAGGCAGGTCGGGCACAGTCGGAGCCGGGTCTGACATTGTTAAACCTGCAGCCGCGCACTGACTCCAACACTCCTGATCTCCAGCTGAAAGTGGAGCCGGTGTTCAGCCCCGGAGACCGTGTTCAGTAATGCCCAGTGTC
>NW_027604379.1:0-4093 GCF_053455715.1 Rhinoraja longicauda
AGAGAGAGAGAGAGAGAGAGAGAGAGGTAGAGAGAGTTTCGGAAAGTTTTGAGAAAGTCCCTCTCCATTTCTCAATTTTCACATTTTCTCTTGTTCACTCAATTCCCCCATTTCTCCCTCAAATCCTCTCTCCTTCCCTCCCTCCCTCTCTCCCTCCCTCCCCCCACCTCCCCTCATCACCTCCCTCCCTCTCTCCCTCCCTCCCTCCTTCCTTCCCTCCCTCTTTCTCTCCATTTCTCAATTTTCACATTCTCTCTTTTTCACTCAATTCCCCATTTCTCCCTCAAATCCTCTCTCCTTCCCTCCCTCCCTCTCTCCCTCCCTCCCCCCACCTCCCCTCATCACCTCTCTCCCTCCCTCCCTCCTTCCGTCCCTCCCTCTTTCTCTCCATTTCTCAATTTCACATTCTCTCTTTTTCACTCAATTCCCCATTTCTCCCTCAAATCCTGTCTCCTTCCCTCCCTCCCCCCCTCCCCCACTCACCCAGCCCACACTCCTCCATCTCCCTCCCTCCCCCTCTCTCTCTCTCCCTCTCTCCCCCTCCCTCCCTTCCTCCCTCCCTCTCTCCCTCTGTCTACAAACGCGGACCGGAGAGAGAGAAGGGGGCGAGTTCCTTCTCCTCCCTCTGACCGACGTCCACCGCGTCCAATCGTCGCCGCCCGCCCGCCCTAACCGACGGCCGCCCGGACCAATCCCCGCCGCCCGCTCCCCAGTCCAAGCCCCGCCCCTCCGCTTCCCTTCCCGTCCGCCTGCCAATCTCCGGTCCTGGGGCGGGACGTCCAGCGCCTTGATGGACGCGCGCCGCGGCCAATGGGTGCTAAGGGATCGCACCCTTTGTCTCGCTTTGCAAAGATTATTGTAAATGCAACGATTTTACTGCATTTAACAGCCCAGGGTGGTTGCAATATTGCTTTAATGCAACGCCAGCGCTGCATTTAACATTGTAGTGGCCTGCAAAGTTATTTTAATGCGTTGCATCAGTTGCATTTAACATTTGAGTGGTTTTGCTTGATTATTGCAATTAATTTTATTGCATTGAACATCCCAGGAGGCTGCAATATTTCTTTAATGCAAGGCCATCACTGCATTTAACTTTGCAGCAGTCCGCAATGTTATCATAATACGATGCGTTAGTTGCATTGAACATTTGAGAGATTTTGCATGATTATTACAATGATTTTAATGCGTTTAATACCCCAGAACAGCTGCAATTTTGCTTTAATGCAAGGCCTGCGCTGCATTTAACATTGCAGGAGCCTGCAAAGTTGTTCTAATGCGTTGCATTAATTGCATTTAACATTTGAGAGGTTTTGCAAAATGATTGCAATTAATTTTATTGCATTTAACATCCCAGGGGGTTGCAATATTGCTTTAATGCAACGTCAGCGCTGCATTTAACAATGCAGCAGCCTGCAAAGTTATCCTAATATGATGCATTAGTCGCATTTAACATTTGAGAGGTTTTGCAGGATTATTATTGCATTTCACATCGCAGGGTGTTGCAATATTTCTTTAATGCAAGGCCTGCGCTGCATTTAACATTGCAGGAGCCTGCAAAGTTGTTCTAATGCGTTGCATTAATTGCATTTAACATTTGAGAGGTTTTGCAAAATGATTGCAATTAATTTTATTGCATTTAACATCCCAGGGGGTTGCAATATTGCTTTAATGCAACGCCAGCGCTGCATTTAACAATGCAGCAGCCTGCAAAGTTATCCTAATACGATGCATTAGTCGCATTTAACATTTGAAAGGTTTTGCAGGATTATTATTGCATTTCACATCGCAGGGTGTTGCAATATTTCTTTAATGCAAGGCGATCACTGCATTTAACATTGCAGCAGCCAGAAAAATCATCCTAATGCGATGCATTTGTTGCATTTGACATTTGAGAGGTTTTGCAAAATTATTGCAATTAATTTAATGCATATAACATCCATTGGGGGTCGCTAGATTACTTTAATGCAAGGCCATCACTGCATTTAACATTGCAGTAGCCTGCAAAGTTATCCTAATACGATGCATTAGTCACGTTTAACATTTGAGAGGTTTTGCAGGATTATTATTGCATTTCACATCGCAGGGTGTTGCAATATTTCTTTAATGCAAGGCGATCACTGCATTTAACATTGCAGCAGCCAGAAAAGTCATCCTAATGCGATGCATTTGTTGCATTTAACATTTGAGAGGTTTTGCAAAATTATTGCAATTAATTTAATGCATATAACATCCATTGGGGGTCGCTAGATGACTTTAATGCAAGGCCATCACTGCATTTAACATCGGAGAGAGGAAATGGGTGACGTTTCGGGTCCAGACTGGCGAAGGGTCTCGACCCGAAACGTCACCCATTCCCTCTCTCCTCGATGCCAGCATTTTGTGATACCCAGCTAGATAGTTAGATCGCGAACTAAATAACTATACGTATAGATGACTAGCTAAGATGGATAGATGGCTGGATGGTTAGATCGCTTGAAAGGTAGATGGCTATTTGGCGAGACGGTTAGAAGGCTAGTTGGGGAGAGGTAAAGGGACAGGTGTTGATCGAGGGGGAGGAAAAGGGACAGGTGTTGGTCGAGTGGGGAGTTAAAGGGACAAGTGTTGTTCGAGGGGCGAGTCCCTTTACCTTCCCCTCAACTCCATCCAAGGACGCAAACATTTTTTCCAGGTGAGGCAGAGGTTCATCTGCACCTCCTCCAACCTCATCAACTGCATGCGCTGTTCCAAGTGTCAACGTCTCTCAATCGGCGACACCAAGCGTAGGCTCGGCGATCGTTGAACACCTCCGCTCAGTCCGTCTCAACCAAACTGATTTCCCGATGGCTCAGCATTTCAACTCCCGCTCCCATTCCCAATCTGACTTTTCTGTCCTGGGCCTCCTCCATGGTCAGAGTGAGGCCCAGCGCAAATTGGAGGAACAGCACCTCATATTTCGCTTCGGTTGTTTACACCTCAGCGGTATCAACATTGGCTTGTCTAACTTCAGATAGTCCCTGCTTTCCCTCTCAATCCCCTCCCCTTCCCAGTTCTCCTACCAGTCTTCCTGTCTCCGTCTATATCCTATCTTTGTCCGGCCCCATCCGCTGACATCAGTCTGAAGGGTCTCGACCCGCGAAACGTCACCCATTCATTCTCTCCCGAGAGGCTGCCTGACCCGCTGAGTTACTCCAGCATTTTGTCTACCTTAGCTAGATAGCTAGTCAGGTAGATATATAACTATATTGATAGCTACAGATCGAGATGGCTAGATAGCCACATAGCTAGAGAGCTAGACAGCTAGATAGCTAGAGAGCTAGCGTGGATTATAGCAATTAGCTGGATAAAGAGATAGCTAGACTGCGTCGGGAATCGCATTTCTGCGCTCATTTTCTCAACGCATTTGCAAAAGTTTTGACGTCGTTGTTCGGGTCAATTGTCGAATCCTTGCATAGCGACCAGCGTTAGAGCTCTAGGGGCGAGCGGAATCAAGGGATTTGTGGAGAAGGCAGGGACAGGTTACTGATTGTGCATGATCAGCCATGATCACAGTTTATGGCGGTGCTGGCTCGAAGGACCAAAGGGCATCCTCCTGCACCCATTCTCTATGTTTTCTATGTCTATAGACCGTCCAATCCCATAGTCAGTAATGAGTTCATAAGTTCATACGTCATTTGAGTAAGTCACTAGGCTCACCGAGTCTGATCCGCCATTCGATCATGGCTGCCCTATCTTTCCCACTCAAACCAAACCCCAACTTTGACACTCTTACTAATCACGGACCTATCAATCCCAAATTTTAAAAACCTGTTAATTCCCCAATGACGGTCTCCAGAGGCGCCTGTTACAGCATTCCGCAGATTCACCACCCTTTGACTAGCCTCGGAATAAAAGGACGTACATTTAAAATAAGATGATGAGGAATTTATTTCGTACGAAGGCGGTAAATCTTTGGAATTCTGCCACAGACAGCTGTAGAAACCATCATTGTGTATTTTCAAATCGGAGCTGCACATGGTCGTGATTCGTAAGATTGTCGACAATTACGGGGAGACGGCAGGAGAATGGAGTTGAGTGGGAACTATAGGTGATCCATGATAGAATGCCGGAGTGGACT
>NW_027604380.1:0-4078 GCF_053455715.1 Rhinoraja longicauda
TGGCTGGGTCTCTACGTGGGGTGCAGTGATTGGCTCCAACCACACACTCGATGTGGGTGGAGCAGTTGATTTGAACTGACACCAACTGCCGTAACCAACAGTCCACCGTGCTGCTGCTGCTGGTTGAGGACAGGCTCCAGCATCGCTCAGGAGGGCAGTTTAATCCAAATACAGAAAGAATATTTATAGATAAGTTTCTTATCATTTCCAACAGAAAAATTACATTTATTTTAAACGGTACGAGATTTCCATTGCATTTAATTTTATTTTAAAAAAAAGATAGAAGACAGAGATTTCATAGATAAGTTTACTTTCTTTTTTAACAAAAGAACATTTATTTCACATAAGTTTAATTTCATTTATAACAAAGACATAAGCTGCTGCTCTATAGATAAGTTTAATTTCTTTTTCAACAAAGGATGCTGTTTATTTTAAAGTAAAATAGGCCCCTCTCCTCTCCCCCCTCTCCTCTCCCCCTCTCCCCTCTCCTCTCCCCTCTCCTCTCCCCCCTCTCCTCTCCCCCCTCTCCTCTCCCCTCTCCTCTCCCCCTCTCCTCCTCCCCTCTCTCCTCTCCCCTCTCCTCTCCCCCCTCTCCCCTCCCCCCTCTCCTCTCCCCTCCCTCCCCCCTCCCTCCCCCCTCCCTCCCCCTCCCCCCCTACCCCCCCTCCCCTCTCCCCCTCCCTCCCCCCTCCCTCCCCCTCACCCCTACCCCCTCACTCCCCCCTCCCCCCCTTCCCCCCCTCCCCTCCCCTCATCCCTCCACACCTCCCTCCTCCCTCCCTCCCCCTTCCCTCCCTCCCCTCCTCCCGGTTACAATGGAAACCCTACGAGGACGGGCCCAACCGGGGAAAGAGGAGTACTGGGAAAAGGGGAGGTCCCCCTCCCCTCCCCCCTCCCCCCCCCCTCCCCTCTCCCTCCCCCTCCCCCTACCCCCTCCCTCCCCTCCCCCCCCCTCCCTCCCCTCCCCTCCTCCCTCCACACCTCCCTCCTCCCTCCCTCCCCCTTCCCGCCCTCCCCTCCTCCCGGTTACAATGGAAACCCTACGAGGACGGGCCCAACGGGGAAAGAGGGGTACTGGGAAAAGGGGAGGTCCCCCTCCCTCCCTCCCCCCCTACCCACCTCCCCTCCCCTCTCCCTCCCCCCCTTCCCTCCTCCCTTCCCCCCTCCCCTCCCCCCTCCCATCCCCCCCTCTCCCCCCTCCCTCCCCCCTACCCCCCTCCCTCCCCTCTCCCTCCCCTCTCCCTCCCCCCCTCCCTCCCCTCCTCCCTCCCCCTTCCCTCCCCCAACCCTCCCCCTTTCCTCCCCTCCCGGTTACAATGGAAACCCTACGAGGACGGGCCCAACGGGCCCACTCGGTCTAGTCTGTGAATAAAGTTATGTGAATATTAATAATGGGTTGATGCAATTGTGAAAATAAAGATACAAAGCGCCTGGAATAACACAGTAGGTCAGGCACTTCGGAGAACATGGACATCTATCCCTGCCTGACCCACTGAGATACTCCAGCACTTTGTGCCTTTTATGGGCATCTGCAGTTCCTTGTAGCTTCATGTAATTCTAAGTTGGAAATGATGTTGTGAACTCCGTTGAACACAGACAGTGGTTTAGTTTAGTTTAGTTTAGTTTAGTTTAGAGATACAGCACAGAAACAGACCCTTCGGTCCACCGAGTCTGTGCCGCCCAGCGATCCCCGCACACTAACACTATCCAACACACCAGGGTCAATTTATATAAATACCAAGTCAATTAACCTACAAACCTGGACGTCTTTGGAGTGTTGGGGGATACCGAAGATTTCAGAGAAAACCCATGCAGGTCACGGGGAGAACATACAAACTCCATACAGACAAGCACCCATAGTCTGGATTGAACCCGGGTCTCTGGCGCTGTAAGGCAGTAGCTCTACCACTACGCCACCATGCCGCCACTAAGTTCTGAACACCTTCCACCGTGGCGAGAGGATTTGAGTATAGGAGCAGGGAGGTTCTGCTGCAGTTGTACAGGGCATTGGTGAGACCACACCTGGAGTATTGCATACAGTTTTGGTCTCCTAATCTGAGGAAAGACATTCTTGCCATAGAGGGAGTACAGAGAAGGTTCACCAGATTGATTCCTGGGATGGCAGGACTTTCATATGAAGAAAGACTGGATAGACTCGGCTTGAACTCGCTGGAATTTAGAAGATTGAGCGGGGATCTTATAGAAACTTACAAAATTCTTAAGGACAGGCTAGATGCAGGAAGATTGTTCCCGATGTTGGGGAAGTCCAGAACAAGGGGTCACAGTTTAAGGATAAGGGGGAAGTCTTTTAGGACCGAGGTGAGAACGTTTTTTTTCACACAGAGAGTGGTGAATCTGTGGAATTCTGTGCCACAGTAGGTAGTTGAGGCCAGTTCATTGGCTATATTTAAGAGGGAGTTAGATGTGGCCCTTGTGGCTAAAGGGATCAGGGGGTATGGAGAGAAGGCAGGTACAGGTTCCTGAGCTGGATGATCAGCCATGATCATATTGAATGGCGGTGCAGGCTCGAAGGGCCGAATGGCCTACTCCTGCACCTATTTTCTATGTTTCTATGTTTCTACATGCTGAGATAAGGCCCTTATGTACCCACACTTCCCAGGTAAGAGGGGCGGGTAAGGGGAGTGAGGGAATCTGTCACCGCCTTCTTCCCAGGTATCCAATGACGCGGCCCAATCTTGACAAACTACCCGGTCCTTCCAGTAGGGGCAGCACAGTTGCGCAGCGGGAGAGTTGCTGCCTCACAGCGCCACAGACCCAGGTTCGATCCTGATTATGTGTGCTGTCTGTACGGAGTTTGCACGTTCGCCTTTTTTCTGCGTGCACCGATTTCCTCCCACATTCCAAAGACAAGCAGGTTTGTCGGTGAATTGGTTTCTGGAAATTGTCCCCAGTGTGTTGGAAAGGACTAGTGTATGGGTGTAGTGTATTGGTTAGCACGGACTCAGTGGGCTGAAGGGCCTGTTTCTCTGCCCTATCTCGAAAGTAAACTAAACTAAACCAGGGAATCAATACTCAGTCAAGCCTAACACAGGTTAGTCTCATTGATTAAAAATGAGAATATAAAGTCTGTGATCTGTAGGCAAACAGAAGATTTTGCTGCTCAAAATGATTTTGTTTCATTTTCTTTCGTACAATTACTTCCAAGTGATGTAATGTGTTTTAATGCACTTTACCACTTTATCTCAGCTTTAATAGCTCTCGAAAAATGTTGCCTGTCCCGCTGAGTTACCCCAGTACTTTGTGTCTGTCCCCTAGTTCTTGATTCCCCTATTATGAGTAAATACTCTGTGCATTCGCCCAATCTATCCCCCTCATAATTTTATAACCTCTATAACATTACCCCTCAACCAAGCAATAACTTCCTAGACTGCACAACCCCTCCCTATAGCTCAAGCCCTCAAGTCCTGGCAACATCCTTGTAAATTTTCTCTGCACTTTTATCAACTTACTGACATCCTTATGCTAACAGGGTGGCCTAAACTGAATACAATACTCCAAACATGGGCTAACAACGTATTGTACAACTGTAACATAACATCCCAACTTCTATACACAATACCCTAAATGATGAAGGCCAATGTACTGAGCCATCTTGATCACCTTATCTTCCTGTGACACCTCTTTCAAGGAATTATATACCTACATCCTGAGATCCCTCTGCTCTACAACAATCTCCAGGACCCTGACATTCACTGGAAGATCCTGCCTTAGTTTGAATTCCCAAAATTGAACACCTCATACCTATCTGCATCAAATTCCATCAACCGTTCCTCAGCCCTCTTACCCAGCTGATCGCGATGCTGCTGTGGTCTTTGATAAGCAAGCCTTGGAAGTACAAAGTTCGAAGCCTTCATCGGAATGCAGCAAATCCCCAACTGCTATTCTTTCTCTTGTCTCTACAGATAAATGTTGCGAGGGCAATTCAAACATATGTGGAGGTCAGTATTTTTAACAGCATGAGGAACTCAAAGCACTTTGAATCCTTTCCTTCCTTATCTATTCCTCTCATGGTCTCATACACCTCTACAACATCCCCCCTCATCCTCCTGCACTCCAA
>NW_027604381.1:0-4071 GCF_053455715.1 Rhinoraja longicauda
ACCAGGTTAATGTTGTAACCTTGTATGTTACTCTTAGTGGGGCTGACTGAGTAATTTGTTGTGCAGGAAGGAACTGCAGATGCTGGTTTAAACCGAAGGCAGACACAAAAAGCTGGAGGTGAAGAAGGGTCTCGACCCGAAATGTTACCTATTTCATTTCTCCAGAGATGCTGTTTGACCCGCTGAGTTACTCCAGCTTTTTGTGTCAATCTTTTGTCACTTGTTATGTTTTCTGTGATACACAATACCAAGATGAATGGCTGAGGTATATCCATGAAAATTAATTCACTTTATGATCCTGTACCTGTGCTGCAATTGACTAATTGGCTCTGTCGGCACAGTGGCACAGCGGTAGAGTTGCTGCCTTACAGCGCCAGAGACCCAGGTTTGATCCTGACTATGGGTGTTGTCTGTATGGAGTTTGTACGTTCTCCCCATAACCGTGTGGGTTTTCCCCAGGCGCCCCTCTCTCTTCTCACATTCCAAAGATGTACAGGTTTGCAGGTTAATTGGCTTCAGTAAATTGCCCTTAGTGTGTAGGACAGTGCTAGTGTACGTGGATCACTGGCCAGCATGGACTCAGTGGGCTGAAGGGCCTGTTTCTGTGCTGGATTTCTAAACTAAACTAAACTAAAGTGGTAGATTGTGCTGCAGCATACATTTATCAAGCAGCCAGGAATATATTGTTTGGTGGAGTTGCATGAGGATGAGCGTGGGGATGAGGTGATGGCAGAGGTCATTCTGACATTTTTGTTTCAGTAAAGACAATGACTTCATTATAGCTCACCTTCTTCAGTTAAAATTAGGAAAGACTAGACCAAGTGGACCTGTTGGGCCCAAACCTGCATTGGTGCAGCACCCTCTCCTCCCCCTCTCCCCCCCCCTCCCCCCCCTCCCCCCCTCCCCCCTTTCCCCCTCCCCCTCCCTCCTTCCTCCCCCTCCCTCCTTCCTCCCCCTCCCACCCCCCCTCCCTCCCCCCCTCCCCTCCCCCTCCCACCTCCCTCCATCGTCCCTTCCCCTCCCCCTCCCCCTCCCCCACTCCATCCCCCTCAACCCCCCCCCCGCCCTATCCTCCATCCCTCCCTACCTAGGAGATAGATTTAAACTTTAAAATGTGAATAACTTTATAAATATAACACCGATTTCAATGAAACTTCCGTTAGCACCAAAGGGATGACGGTGAGTAAAATTGTTGCGCTATCGTGTGCCGTTTTGGCTGTGGTTCAGGAACAAACAAACAAACAAATGAGAGTTTAGATGTGCTGGGGCAGTTTGACAGTACTTACATCTATCCTTTGTTATTTGCCTTAGTGTCAGTAGTACTGAATATTAGAAGCAGGTCTTGGCAGGCACACATTATTAGATTGTGGATTTAGGATGAATTTCTACCCCCAATATCGGATTAAGAAGATTAGTACTTAAAATAGTGCTCAAAATAAAGATTACAAAGGGGATTTAAAAATGACATAGTTGTCTTTGGTTTCTTGTATTTGGGGAGGGCTGATTTTTTTTTAGATGCTATGAAGTTGATAGTCCACTCCAGGTGTAGTTTCAAAGAGACAACTGCACAAAACACATACGCAGCTTGCAAAATGCAGACTGTGGATTTAATTTTTTGAAACAAGTGCAGTACACAAAACATTGACAAAATTGCAGGTGCATTTTAACAAGATGGTGTTTTAGGTTGTTCTGATTTTTGGAAAGATAAGTCCTGGCTCATTAAGCAGCTGTTGAATGACGTGACATTGGAGATCCTGCAACAAAGGATGGTCTATGTTCAGCTGAGAGTTGCTCAGCAAACCATTCTTCAATTCATAATAATATACACTGCTTTGATGCAAGTATTTCCACTGGATATTGAACACCTGGAGTTCAGATGTCATGCAACATTTCCATCATTTACAAGTGGTGGAAAATAAATGCTGCACATGCCTAGTGTGTGACGATGGTATTAACATCTGCCACAGTCGTCAATGTTGACCAGTCAGCAAACATACCAGTAATCCTGTATTTTATTCCAATCTACACTATGTAATGATGGAATTTAATGGCACAATTAAAACTATCCTCTTAATGCAGAATAGATAAGAGCAAACAAAGGTTTCTTTCAATAATGGTAGATGGTGTATGTGTAGCAGAACCAACAAAATGCTTTGTAACTTGATTATAACATTGCTGCAGGCTCTGATTTATGCAATAATAGCTAGCATTACGAGATGAATATTTATTGGATAAATACACTGATGAGCCAAAACATTATGACCACCTGCCTAATATGCTGTTGGTCCTCCATGTGCCGTCAAACCAGCACCGAGGCATGGACTCTACAAGACCCCTGAAGGTGTCCTGTGGTATCTGGCACCAAAATATAATCAGCAGATCCTTTAGCAGCACCCCACAAGCCTTGCCGTTTCAGAGATGCTCTGACCCAGTCGTCTGGCCATAACAATTTGGCCCTTGTCAAAGTCGCTCAGGTCTTTACTCCCGCACATTTCTCCTGCAATCCAACACATCAATTTCAAGAACTGACTGTTCACTTGCTGCCTAATGTATCCCACCCCTTGACGGGTGCCATTGTAACAAGATAATCAATGTTATTCGCTTCACCTGTCAGTGGTCATAATGTTTTGGTTCATCGGTGTATATTTATTGGGTGAAGGATCATCTCAATTGCTTGGCTTCTAAAATCTGGATTCATAGAATCATAGAATTTGCATGTCTTAGAAGACCATTTGGCCCACTGAGTCCATACTGGCTTGTGAACCACAATCTGTTCAGTTTCAATTCCCTGTGCTTGGGTGGGGATCCCAGTGGCAGTGGAATACTCATGCCCTTGCTGCCTTTAGCCTTCACTGAGGTTGAGGTTGTGGAGATGGGAGCTGCTGATGGAGTGTTCTGCTGAGTAACTGCAAGTCCATTTTGCAGGTTGCACACACTGCAGCGGTCTGTGCTGGCGCTAAATGGAATGAATGTGTAGGGGGTTGATGAGTCAAGTGGTTTGTTTCAATGTGGAGTCAAGTGGTTTGTTTCCAAATTCAGCGTAGGTTTACTAGGTTAATTCCCGGAATGGCGGGACTGTCATATGTTGAAAGACTGGAGCGACTAGGCTTGTATACACTGGAATTTAGAAGGATGAGAGGGGATCTTATCGAAACGTATAAGATTATTAAGGGATTGGACACGTTAGAGGCAGGAAACATGTTCCCAATGTTGGGGGAGTCCAGAACAAGGGGCTACAGTTTAAGAATAAGGGGTAGGCCATTTAGAACTGAGTTGAGGAAAAACTTTTTCAGTCAGAGAGTTGTGAATCTGTGGAATTCTCTGCCTCAGAAGGCAGTGGAGGCCAATTCTCTGAATGCATTCAAGAGAGAGCTAGATAGAGCTCTTAAGGATAGCGGAATCAGGGGGTATGGGGAGAAGGCAGGAACGAGGGGTACTGATTGAGAATGATCAGCCATGATCACATTGAATGGCGGTGCTGGCTCGAAGGGCCGAATGGCCTCCTCCTGCATCTATTGTCTATTGTCTATTGTCTATTGTGTCAGGTTTCTTTAGACTTTTTCAAAGTCACAATCTGTGTCTTGAACCATGCTCCAATTCAACTCCTTATTTGAACATTCAGACATATGTCAGTTTTTCTTGTTTGGACATATGTCAGTTTTTCTTGTTTGCTCTGTAAATAAAGCTTACCATCAATTAGCACTATTACTCATGGCTGATTCCGGGTGCCATCTGTATGGAGTTTTCTCCAGGAGCTCCAGTTTTCTCCTACGTTCCAGAGAAATACAGCTTTGAAGGTTAATTGGCTTCAGTAAAAATTGTGAAATTGTCCCTAGTGTTTAGGATAGTGCTAGTGTACAGGGATCGCTGGTCGGCGTGGACTCGGTGGACCGAAGAGCCTGTTTCCGTGCTGCATCTCTAAACTAAATCAAACTGAGCTAAGGGAGTCTATCTCTCTCTCTCTCTCTCTCTCTCTCTCTCCTCTCTCTCTCTCTCCTCTCTCTCTCTCTCTCTCTCTCTCTCTCTCTCTCTCCCTCTCTCCCTCTCTCTCCTCTCTCTCTCCTCTCTCTC
>NW_027604383.1:0-4060 GCF_053455715.1 Rhinoraja longicauda
CTCTTCCCATCCCTCTCTCTCCCCCTCTCTCTCTCCCCCCTTTCTTTCTCCCCCCTCTCTCTCCCCCTCCCTCTCTCTCCCCCCTCTCTCTCCCCCCCCTCTCTCTTCCCCTCTTCTCTCTCCCCTCTCTCTCTCCCCCTCTCTCTCTCTCCTCTCTCTCCCCCTCTCTCTCTCTCTCCCCTCTCTCTCTTCCCCTCTCCCTCCCCCTCCCCCTCTCTCCCCCCTCTCTCTCTCCCCCTCTCTCTCCCCCTCTCTCAATCACTACAGATTTGTAAAAGAACAACTTTGTAAAATATGCGGTGGGGGGGGGGGGGGGGGGGGGGAATAGAGGGGAGTGTGGGGGTGGGGGGCAAAAATGTGTGGGTCCTCCCTTCATAAGTGAACCCCGAGATACTCTGTTGATGTTTTCAGTGCAGAGAGAGGGGCGATACCGCAGTGGTAATTTGGGGGTCAATTGGTTTAAAGGTGTTAGTGTTGAAGGAGAGGTGGGGGGAAGATTGAATCCGCTCCCCCTCACCCCTCCCCCCTCACTCCCACCCCCCTCACCTTAACCCCCCCTCCCCTCTACCCCCCTCACCCCTCCCCCCCAAAACCCCATCCCCTCACCCCCACCTCCCCTAACCCCCACCCCCCCTCCTCCCCACCCATCACCCCAATCCCCCCTCATCCCGCTCACCCACTCCACCCCCCCTTACACCCTCATTGCGAGGGGGCAAGTAGTTTCTCCCTCGGAAACGGAGGTGATATTGTTGATAATGTTTCTGTGATAATGGCATAAAGTTTCCTTTCTGGCTGCCCCTGCCTCGTCATTCTTTACGGGGTCCCTCCCTCCCTCCCAGCGGATCACCACACGGTGGGAGTTTGAGCACAAAGTGCCCGGTCCTGCAGTGCAGCGGATCACCACACGGTGGGAGTGTTGAGCACAAAGTGCCCGGGCCTGCAGTGCAGCGGATCACCACACGGTGGGAGTGTTGACCACCAAGTGGACGGGCCTGCAGTTCCACACAACATTACTCACACATGGACATGCAGAACTCATTCAGAAGTCTATTAATAGTTATAGAAATCAGTCATTTCATTCATCCCCCTCCCCCCCCACCCCCGCCAAAACAAAAAACAGTAGTAAGTGTGCAGCTACAGCAGGCAGTGAAGAAAGCCAATGGCATGTGGCCTTCATAACGAGAGGAGTTGAGTATAGGAGCAAAGAGGCCAATAGCAAGGACGTCATTCCTCAAATTTGGAGACCAAAACTGCACACAGTACACCAGGTGCGGTCTCACTAGGTCCCTGTACAACTGCAGAAGGACCTCTTTGCTCCTATACTCAACTCCTCTCGTTGTGAAGGCAACGTGCCATTGATCCAACCGCAATGGCAGAGAATTAAAACTGAGATGAGGAAAATCTTTTCCACCCAGAGTTGTGAATTTGTGGAAACTGGATAGGTTTAAGAGAGAGTTAGATAGAGCTCTAGGGGCTAGTGGAATCAAGGGATATGGGGAGAAGGCAGGCGCAGGTTACTGATTGTGGACGGTCAGCCACGATCACAATGATGGCGGTGCGTACAGGCTGGAAGGGCCGAATGGCCTCCTCCAGCACCTACTTTCGATGTTTCTATGTTTAGAATTCCACAAATTCACAACTCTCTGAGTGAAAAAGTTTCTTCTCACCTCAGTTTTAAACGGCCTCCCCTTTATTCTTAGACTGTGTGGCCCCTGTATGACAGTCCCGCCATTCCGGGGATTAACTGGTGAACCTACGCTGCACGCCCTCAATAGCAAGAATATCCTTCCTCAAACTAGGAGACCAAAACTGCACAGTACTCCAGGTGCGGTCTCACTAGGGACCTGTACAACTGCAGAAGGACCTCTTTGCTCCTAAACTCAACTCCTCTCGTTATGAAGTCTAACATTCCACCAGCGTACGACAAGGTTTGTTTGAGTGAAACAATTTCTCGTTGAGTTATTAATTTATTTAAAGGTTTTGTTTCACATCCCGCGAGTGGAGCGAATAATTAGCTGTAGGATCAGTCTGTTTATCTGTTGTTGGTGATTCTCCAGCAAGGCCGCCTGGCCCTTGGGCCTTCACGGAGTTCGTAGGGCCTGTGGAGCCTGGAAAACTAGGCCCGGTTCAGAGCCTGGGCCTAGGTTAGTCCGTAAGTCCTCGGGAGCCTTGAAACTAGGCCGTGTTCAAGTCTAGGCTTTGTTTAAAGTTCTTTGGAGCCTGAAAACTAGGCCAGTTCAGAGCCTGGGCCTTGGTTAGACTGTAAGTCCTTGGGAGCCTTGAAACTAGGCCGCGTCCAAGCCTAGGCCTTGTTTACCGTTCTTTGGAGCCTCAAAACTAGACCCGGTTCAGAGCCTGGGCCTAGGTTAGTCCGTAAGTCCTCGGGAGCCTTGAAACTAGGCCGCGTTCAAGCCTGGGGATTGACTAGTCCTTTGGAGTGTGGAAACCAGGCCATGGTTGAAGCCTGGGTCTCGATTAGTCCAGGAATTATCGAAGGGGCCTCCGAAATACTGTAGATGGGGCATGTTGGCCGGTGTGGCAGGTGGGACTAGTGTAGATGGGGCATGTTGGTCGGTGTGGGCAGGTGGGGACTAGTGTAGATGGGGCATGTTGGTCGGTGTGGGGGACTATAACTCCCCCCTCTCTCTCCCCTCTCTCCCCCTCTCTCCCCCTCTCTCCCCCTCTCTCCCCCTCTCTCTCCCCCTCTCTCTCCCCCTCTCTCTCCCCCTCTCTCTCCCCCTCTCTCTCCCCCTCTCTCTCCCCCTCTCTCTCCCTCTCTCTCTCTCTCTCTCCTCTCTCTCTCTCTCTCTCTCTCTCTCTCTCTCTCTCTCTCTCTCTCTCTCTCTCTCTCTCTCTCTCTCTCTCTCTCTCTCTCTCTCTCTCTCTCTCTCTCTCTCTCTCCTCTCTCTCTCTCTCTCTCTCTCTCTCTCTCTCTCTCTCTCTCTCTCTCTCTCTCTCTCTCTCTCTCTCTCTCTCTCTCTCTCTCTCTCTCTCTCTCTCTCTCTCTCTCTCTCTCTCTCTCTCTCTCTCTCTCTCTCTCTCTCTCTCTCTCTCTCTCTCTCTCTCTCTCTCTCTCTCTCTCTCTCTCTCTCTCTCTCTCTCTCTCTCTCTCTCTCTCTCTCTCTCTCTCTCTCTCTCTCTCTCTCTCTCTCTCTCCCTTCTCTCTGTCCCCCCTCTCTCTCCTCCCCTATCTCCCCTCTCTCTCTCCCCCCCCTCTCTCTCTCTCTCTCTCTCTCTCTCCCCCCCCTCTCTCCCTCTCTCTCTCTCCCCCTAGCAACCCCTATATTGTGGTTCCACAGTGCCACAGACCCACGTTTGATCCTGACATCGGGTGCTGCCTGTGTGGAGTTTGCACATTCTCCATCACCTCTCGGCTCCTCCAGTGGAGGGGAATGTGGGGGTAAGGGGGAAGGGGAGTGGGAGGGGAGGGGGAGAGAGAGAGGGGGGAGAGAGGGAGTGGGGAGAGAGGGGAGAGAAGGGGGAGAGAGAGAGTGGGAGAGAGAGGGGAGAGAAGGGGGAGAGAGAGAGGGGGAGAGAGTTAGAGGAGAGAGAGTTAGGGAGAGAGATGGGGAGAGAGCGGGAGAGAGAGATTGGGGAGAGAAAGAGATTGGGGAGAGAGAGAGGGGGGGAGAGAGATTGGGGAGAGAAGGGGGAGATGGAGAGATTGGGAGAGAGAGATTGGGGAGAGAGAGAGGGGGGAGAGAGAGGGGGAGAGAGAGATTGGGGAGAGAGAGAGGGGGAGAAAGAAGGGGAAGAGAGAGGGGGAGAGAGGGGGAAGAGAGATGGAGAGAGAGAGGGGGAGAGATTGGGAGAGAGAGGGGGAGAGAGAGATTGGGGAGAGGGGGGGAGAGAGAGAGAGATTGGGAGATAGAGATTGGGGAGAGAGAGAGGGGGAGAGAGAGATTGGGGAGAGAGAGGGGAGAGAGACATTGCGGAGAGAGAGAGGGGAAGAGAGAGAGGGGGAGAGAGAGGGGGAGAGATTGGGGAGAGAGAGGGGGGAGATAGGGGGGTTAGGGGTAGGGGAGGAGGAGGGGGAGGGGATGGAGGGGAGGGGAGTGAG
>NW_027604384.1:0-4017 GCF_053455715.1 Rhinoraja longicauda
TGAAGGCAGTGCTGAACAGGTGAGACTTCAGTGATGTTTTGAATGTGGTGAGTGAGGAGGAGTCTCTGATGGTTTGGGGTAGTGAGTTCCAGAGGGTGGGAGCAGCGATGGAGACAACCCTGTCCCCCCAGGATCTGAGTTTGGTCCGGATGGGGGGGGGGACAGGAGATTGGCAGCAGCAGAGCGGAGGGTGCAGGTGGGAATGTGCCTGTGGAGGAGGTCAGTCAGGTAGGATGGGGCCAGGTTATGGAGGGCTTTGTAGGTCATGAGAAGGATTTTGTACTGGATTCTCTGAGGGATGGGGAGTCAGTGGAGTTTGTAAAGGACGGGGGTGATATGGTCACGGATCGGGGTGTGGGTGAGTAGACGGGCAGCGGAGTTTTGAATGTATTGACAATAAAGGCTTATGACAATAAAGGCTTATTATTATTATTATTTTATGAATTCATACTTTATTGTCACATGTGACAAGTCACAGTAATATTCTTTGCTTGCATACCCAAGGTATGCAGATAAAGGGCGTCTACAAAGTTACGAAGTACTCCCACGCCAGGTCCCCCTTTGTTCTCCCCCTCCCCCTCATGGTGCCCCCCCCCCGTCCACACCGGGTCCTCCATTGTCCATTGTTTGCCCCCTCCCCCTCACGATGCCCCCCCCCCGTCCACACCGGGTCCTCCATTGTCCATTGTTTGCCCCCTCACGGTGGCCCCCCCACACCGGGTCCTCCGTTGTCCATTGTTTGCCCCCTCCCTCATGGCGCCCCCCCCCACACCGGGTCCTCCATTGTCCATTGTTTGCCCCCTCACGGTGGCCCCCTCACACCGGGTCCTCCATTGTCCATTGTTTGCCCCCTCACGGTGCCCCCCCATTCACGCCGGGTCCTCCATTGTCCATTGTTTGCCCCCTCCCCCTCACGGTGGCCCCCCCCATGCCGGGTCCTCCATTGTCCATTGTTTGCCCCCTCCCTCACGGTGCCCCCCCCCCACGCCGGGTCCTCCTTTGTTCCTCCCCCAGCTGCGGCGTCCTCACATCCACGTGGTCCGTCTTCGTCTGTCCGTCGGTCAGCACCATCATCGACCGCTGCACCGCCCTCTCCACTATCGCCACTAGGTCCTTTCCATAACGCCAACCCAGGCCCCAGCCGCGGGCTCCGCAGACCCAAAGGCCGTTGGCCGCTGGCTTCGTTGACTTGCGAGGCTCCACCTCCGGCCCGCGAGGTCCCAGACCTCGAGGCTCTGGCCTCGGCTTCTCAGTGGCCCTCTGGGAGGCATCTGCCGCAGCGGCCTTTGAACCCTATTTTTGGCTTCAAACCCTATTGTAATAATCAAGCAGATTAAGCTGATATAGGTTGTGTCGACCTGCAGTAGATGCTGTGGTCTCAAATAGATGGAGTTGGTCTGAAAAGAATGAACAGATGCGAGATCCATATCCAGATCCAGATCCATATCAGTATGGATAGAAATGAGAAATTGTAAGGGTAAAAAGACCCTAATGGGAGTTATCTATAGGCCCCCAAACAGTAGCCTCGACATAGGTTGCAAGTTGAATCAGGAGATAAAATTGGCGTGTCAAAAATGTAATGCTACGGTGGTTATGGGAGATTTCAACATGCAGGTAGACTGGGAAAATCAGGTTGGAAATGGACCCGAGGAAAGAGAGTTTGTAGAGTGCCTTCGAGATGGATTCTTAGAACAGCTTGTACTGGAGCCTATCAGGGAGAAGGCAATTCTGGATTTAGTGTTGTGTAATGATCCTGATCTGATAAGGGGACGAGAGGTAAAAGAGCCATTAGGAGGCAGTGATCACAACATGATAAGTTTTACTCTGCAAATGGAAAGGCAGAAGGGAAAATCGGAAGTGTCAGTATTACAGTATAGCAAAGGGGATTACAGAGGCATGAGGCAGGAGCTGGCCAAAATTGACTGGAAGGACGCCCTAGCAGGGAAGACGGTAGAACAGCAATGGCAGGTATTCCTGGGAATAATGCAGAGGTTGCAGGATCAATTTATTCCAAAGAGATGGAAAGACTCTAAGGGGAGTAAGAGACACCTGTGGCTGACAAGGGAAGTCAGGGACAGCATAAAAATTAAGGAGAGGAAGTATAACATAGCAAAGAAGAGTGGGAAGACAGAGGATTGGGACTCTTTTAAAGTGCAACAAAAGTTAACTAAAAAGGCAATACGGGGAGAAAAGATGAGGGTAAACTAGCCAATAATATAAAGGAGGATAGCAAAAGTTTTTTTAGGTACGTGAAGAGGAAAAAAATAGTCAAGGCAAATGTGGGTCCCTTGAAGACAGAAACAGGGGAATTTATTATGGGGAACAAAGAAATGGCAGACGAGTTAAACCGTTACTTTGGATCTGTCTTCACTGAGGAAGATACACACAATCTCCCAAATGTTCTAGGGGCCGGAGAACCTAGGGTGATGGAGGAACTGAAGGAAATCCACATTAGGCAGGAAATGGTTTTGGGTAGACTGATGGGACTGAAGGCTGATAAATCCCCAGGGCCTGATGGTCTGCATCCCAGGGTACTTAAGGAGGTGGCTCTAGAAATAGTGGAAGCATTGGAGATCATTTTTCAATTTTCTATAGATTCAGGATCAGTTCCTGTGGATTGGAGGATAGCAAATGTTATCCCACTTTTTAAGAAAGGAAGGAGAGAGAAAACGGGTAATTATAGACCAGTTAGTCTGACATCAGTGGTGGGGAAGATGCTGGAGTCAATTATAAAAGACGTAATTGCTGAGCATTTGGATAGCAGTAACGGGATCATTCCGAGTCAGCATGGATTTACGAAGGGGAAATCATGCTTGACAAATCTACTGGAATTTTTTGAGGATGTAACTAGGAAAATTGACAGGGGAGAGTCAGTGGATGTGGTGTACCTCGACTTTCAGAAAGCCTTCGACAAGGTCCCACATAGGAGATTAGTGGGCAAAATTAGGGCACATGGTATTGGGGGTAGGGTACTGACATGGATAGAAAATTGGTTGACAGACAGAAAGCAAAGAGTGGGGATAAATGGGGCCCTTTCGGAATGGCAGGCAGTGACCAGTGGGGTACCACAAGGTTCGGTGCTGGGACCCCAGCTATTTACAATATACATTAATGACTTAGACGAAGAGATTAAAAGTACCATTAGCAAATTTGCAGATGATACTAAGTTGGGGGGTAGTGTGAATTGTGAGGAAGATGCAATAAGGCTGCAGGGTGACTTGGACAGGTTGTGTGAGTGGGCAGATACATGGCAGATGCAGTTTAATGTAGATAAGTGTGAGGTTATTCACTTTGGAAGTAAGAATAGAAAGGCAGATTATTATCTGAATGGTGTCAAGTTAGGAGGAGGGGGAGTTCAACGAGATCTGGGCGTCCTAGTGTATCAGTCAATGAAAGGAAGCATGCAGGTACAGCAGGCAGTGAAGAAAACCAATGGAATGTTGGCCTTCGTAACAAGAGGAGTTGAGTATAGGAGCAAAGAGGTCCTTCTACAGTTGTACCGGGCCCTGGTGAGACCGCACCTGGAGTACTGTGTGCAGTTTTGGTCTCCAAATTTGAGGAAGCATATTCTTGCTAGGGAGGGCGTGCAGCGTAGGTTCACTAGGTTAATTCCCGGAATGGCGGGACTGTCGTATGTTGAAAGGCTGGAGCGATTGGGCTTGTATACACTGGAATTTAGAAGGAAGAGGGGGGATCTTATTGAAACATATAAGATAATTAGGGATTGGACACATTAGAGGCAGGAAACATGTTTCCAATGTTGGGGGAGTCCAGAACAAGGGGCCACTGTTTAAGAATAAGGGGTAGGCCATTTAGAACGGAGATGAGGAAGAACTTTTTCAGTCAGAGAGTGGTGAAGGTGTGGAATTCTCTGCCTCAGAAGGCAGTGGAGGCCAGTTCGTTGGATGCTTTCAAGAGAGAGCAGGATAGAGCTCTTAAGGATAGCGGAGTGAGGGGGTATGGGGAGAAGGCAGGAACGGGGTACTGATTGAGAGTGATCAGCCATGATCGCATTGA
>NW_027604385.1:0-4006 GCF_053455715.1 Rhinoraja longicauda
GTGTGGGATGGGGTGGGAGAAGGGGGATGGGGGGGGGCAGGCAACACCGTATAAGGCCCTTCGGCCCACTGTGCCCGTGTCTGCCCGTCATGGACAATGCTCCCATGTGCCGGCTCTGGGCCGCTGGTTCTCTGCCTGGCAGCTCCGGCCGGACATCCATCGGGCTGAGAGTCTCTGCTCCCCCACCCCTCGGGCAGAGCGGACACATCGCAGCCCCCGGGGGAGGGGGGATTATTCGTCCGATCCTCCTATCTCAAAGCGCAGCTCTGCCCTCCCGTCCCATGACTGCATCATCCTCTGGGCACCTCCACCCTCGTGGCCCGACCCGGCAACAACACCGAGTAAATCTCACTCTGCCCCCCACTCCTCCAACTCCATGTCCTGCTGCCTCACCCCCAACTTCCACTGCTCCCATTCCCCATGATCTCCCCCTGCTTGACCCCCAACTTCATCCCCCGCTCCCCTCCCAACCATCTCCCCCTCCCCTCACCCCCAACTTCCCCCCTCCCCCACCATCTCCCCCTTCCCGCCTGCTCCTCCACGTCTCCACCCTCCACTCCGTAAGTAATTTCCCTCAGACCACAGCTCCTGTTCCCTCCGCTCCACCCTCCCCTCGTTCTCCCTCCCCCCCTCTAATCTCACCCCCCTCCATCTCCCCCCTCCCACACCTCCTCGTCCCTCTCCCCCTCCATCTCGCCCTCACTTCAGTCGTTTCCCCGCTCCCTTCACCTCGACCGCCCCCACCCTGTGGTCCGGTGTTGGCGGGGAGCCGGTGTCCCCGGTGTCGGGGCCGGGCCCAGCCCTGACCTGCGGCCTGTCGTACTCTTGCTTGCGGGTCACAGCGCTGCCCGTGTCCGCTGTGTGAGTGAGTGTGTCCGGAGCTGACGGGGCAGCTGCTGAATGTGTGTGTTTAGACCAGGCTGATGCGGGGGCCGCGTCACTAACTGTGTGTGTGTTTTACAGCGGGGAAGATCGTCTACGGTCCCACCCAGAGTAAGTTCCCTCAGACCCCAGCTCCGCCCCTGTCCACAGTGTTACACATCCTTACTGTGTCTGTCTGTCTGCGCGCGCCCGCCTGTCCCTGCGCGCGTCCGCCTGTCCCTGCGCGCGTCCGCCTGTCCCTGCGCGCGTCCGTGTGTCCATGCGTATCTGTGCACGTTTCTGCGCTGTGACAATAGACAATAGGTGCAGGAGGAGGCCATTCGGCCCTTCGAGCCTGTACGCACCGCCATTCAATGCGATCATGGTTGATCATTCTCAATCAGTACCCCGTTCCTGCCTTCTCCCCATACCCCCTGACTCCGCTATCCTTAAGAGCTCTATCTAGCTCTCTCTTGAATGTATTCAGAGAATTGGCCTCCACTGCCTTCTGAGGCAGAGAATTCCACAGATTCACAACTCTCTGACTAAAAAAGTTTTTCCTCATCTCTGTTCTAAATGCCTACCCCTTATTCTTAAACTGTGGCCTCTTGTTCTGGACCCCCCCCCCCCCCCCCAACAGTGAGAACATGTTTCCTGCCTCTAACGTGTCCAACCCCTTAATAATCTTATACGTTTCGATAAGATCCCCTCTCATCCTTCTAAATTCCAGTGTATACAAGCCTAATTGCTCCAGCCTTTCAACATACGACAGCCCCGCCATTCCGGGAATTAACCTAGTGAACCTACGCTGCACGCCCTCCATAGCAAGAATATCCTTCCTCAAATTTGGAGACCAAAACTGCACACAGTACTCCAGGTGCGGTCTCACCAGGGCCCGGTACAACTGCAGAAGGACCTCTTTGCTCCTATACTCAACTCCTCTTGTTATGAAGGCCAACATGCCATTGGCTTTCTTCACTGCCTGCTGTACCTGCATGCTTCCTTTCAGTGACTGATGCACTAGGACACCCAGATCACGTTGTACGTCCCCTTTTCCTAACTTGACACCATTCAGATAATAATCTGCCTTCCTATTCTTACCACCAAAGTGGATAACCTCACACTTATCCACGTGACCGTCTCTGCGCCCCCCCCCCCCCCCCCGTGCTCGTGTCCGGGCGAGTGCCCGTGCCTCTGTGCGCGTGCCCGTGCTCGCGTGTGCGCGCATGTGGCCGTGTGCGCGTGTCCGGCCGTCGGCGCCTCGCTGCAGCCACGCCGTTGCCAGTAGACGTGTAACGGCGCTCCTTCCCTCCGCAGCCTCGGAGCGCGGGGAAAACTCATCAACATCCTCCTCTGCTCCAGCCTGAGGTAGGAACCGGGCCGGCGCCCCCACACAACCCGCACCTCACACACCCCGCACCACACAACCCGCACCCCACACCCACACCCGGGGCGGGAGGGGGGGGAGCGGGGGGGGGGGGCAAGTTTAGTTCCCCTGTGGGGGGGTGGCTTTAATTCCCCTGTGGGGGGGGGCGTTTATTCTGGTGGAGGGGGGGCAGTGAGTTTAATTCCCGGTGTGGGGATCATCGCCCTTGAGGGGGGGGGGGTTATTTTCGGCGGGGGGTGGTGAGTTGAATTCCCCGTTGCGAGGGCGGGAGATACATCCCGTGGGGGGAGGGGCTGCGGTTAGTGTGTGTGCGGGGGTGGGGATATGCCAGTGGTGTGTGTTGTGTGTGGAGGGGATATGCCAGCGGTGTGTAGGGGGGATATGCCAGTGGTGTGTGTGGGGGGGGGGGATATGCCAGTGGTGTGTGTTGTGTGTGGAGGGGATATGCCAGTGGTGTGTAGGGGGGTTATGCCAGTGGTGTGTGTGGGGGGGGGGGGGGTATGCCTGCGGTGTATGTGTGTAGGGGGGATATACCAGTGGTGTGTGTGGGGGGGATATGCCAGTGGTGTGTGTGTGTGGGGGGGGTTATGCCAGTGGTGTGTGGGGGGGGGGGGATATGCCTGCGGTGTGTGTGTGTAGGGGGGATATACCAGTGGTGTGTGGGGGGGGGGGATATGCCAGTGGTGTGTGTGTGGGGAATATGCCAGCGGTGTGTGTGTGTGTGGGGGGGGGGGTATGCCAGTGGTGTGTGTGTGGGGGGGGGGGGATATGCCAGTGGTGTGTGTGTGGGGGGGGGGATATGCAAGTGGTGTGTGTGGGGAGGATATTATATCCGGTATGGGGAGGGGTGGGTGTTTCCGGGGGGGGCTGTTATTCCCGGGGTGGGGGTGGGTTTATTGCTGATAATTGAGGGGGTGGGGGCGACACAGACACGACAGTGGCATTAAAGAGGCTTTTGGATGGACGCGTGGAGATGCGGGGAGCCGAGGGGGGGTCGGTGACGAGCGGGCAGATAGTTGGTCTTGGCGGCACGGTCGGCACAGACGGTGTGGGTCGAAGGGCCTGTTGTTGTGCTGGGCTGTCCTGTGGTGCTGGGGGAGTGGGTGTTTATTCCCGGTGGGGGGCGGGGGTCGGTATTACTGCTACACGGGTGGGCTGGCGTCGCTCTGTAACCAACTCTCTCTCTCCCCCAGGGCCGCCGTGTCCCGCCGCCGGTCCAGGAGCGTCGGTGGAGAGCGGGACAAGTTTGCGGGGTTTCTGCTTTGGGGGGGAGGGGGGCGGGGACTGTAATCGTGGGGTGATGGGTGAGCAATGAGCGCATCCACAGCTGGTTATGTAATTTGGACTTTGCGCTTGTCTCTCTGGGTCGCTGCTCATTTACTGACTGCACTGGGGGGGGGGGGGGGGAGGGGCTGCTGCTTCCCATAATGTTCCTGCAATGACGGGGTTCAGTGGGGAACAGTCCCGATCAACATCTGGTGGCAATCACAGCTGGAGCGTTGCAGCGCTGGTTGACCCGAGGCCCGGAGCCGGTCGGGGGGGAGAGTGGGAGGGAGGGGTTCCTGGCGTTGAGGCGACACATCCACCCGTGGACTGTGGGGGGGGGGGGGGGGTGATCAGGGAATGTGATTCTTTGCTGGGGGACGTGTTCTGCTTCACTGTCGCGACATAAATGTTCAATAAAGTCCAGTGTGTTCTCCAGCTGCCGGTCCGTGGCTGCTTGTGTGGTGATGGGGGGGGGCGGGCATTGGGGGGTGG
>NW_027604386.1:0-4004 GCF_053455715.1 Rhinoraja longicauda
GTTACACACACCTGTCCCCACAGGTACTGTACCCCAGTGTTACACACACACCCCCCCATCCCCACAGGACTGTACCCCAGTGTCACACACACATCTGTCCCCCACAGGTACTGTACCCCAGTGTTACACACACCTGTCCCCACAGGTACTGTACCCCAGTGTTACACACACACCCCCCCATCCCCACAGGTACTGTACCCCAGTGTTACACACACTCGTCCCCACAGGTACTGTACCCCAGTGTTACACACACCTGTCCCCACAGGTACTGTACCCCAGTGTTACACACACACCCCCCCATCCCCACAGGTACTGTACCCCAGTGTTACACACACTCGTCCCCACAGATCTGTAGGTGAATTGTCTTCTGTAACTGGTCCCCAGTGTGTGTGGGAGTGTTAGTGGGGGGGGGGTCACTGGTCGGTGCGGACGGACGGACAGACAGACACAGACTCGGTGGGGAAGGGGTTGTGTTTACCCGCTGTATCTCTACACTAGACTCCCTTTCCCCCTTCCTCCTGCATCACATTTCCCCTCTCTGCCCCCCTCTCCCCCCCCCACCGACCCTCCCCCTCTCCGATCTCTCCCCCCCCCACCGACCCTCCCCCTCTCCGATCTCTCCCCCCCCCACCCGACCCTCCCCCTCTCTGATCTCCCCCCCCCCCCCTGGTCACAACCCCGACATCTCCCCCCAGCCCACGGTGTTTATTTAAGGCCTATTTATTGTGTGGATATTTAAGTATTTATTGAAAGCTTCGCTGATGCTGCTGTTTGGTGCCAACGATTTAATAATAAAACTTTCTACAAACTTTCAACGTTTATGTTTCTTTAACGTTGTAAATGGGCGGGTCCCCACCAGTACTGTACCCCAGTGTTACACCCCCACAGGTACTGTACCCCAGTGTTACACCCCCACCAGTACTGTACCCCAGTGTTACACCCCCACAGGTACTGTACCCCAGTGTTACACACACACAGGTACTGTACCCCAGTGTTACACACCCACAGGTACTGTACCCCAGTGTTACACACACACACACACACCCACCAGTACTGTACCCCAGTGTTACACCCCCACAGGTACTGTACCCCAGTGTTACACCCCCACAGGTACTGTACCCCAGTGTTACACACACACCAGTACTGTACCCCAGTGTTACACACACACACACACCCCCCCACAGGTACTGTACCCCAGTGTTACACACACACACACACCCCCACAGGTACTGTACCCCAGTGTTACACACACACACACACCCCCCCACAGGTACTGTACCCCAGTGTTACACACACACACACACCCCCACAGGTACTGTACCCCAGTGTTACACACACACACACACCCCCACAGGTACTGTACCCCAGTGTTACACCCCCACCAGTACTGTACCCCAGTGTTACACACACACACACACACACACACACCCCCCGTCCACACCAGGACGGGATTAAAAGTACCATTAGCACATTTGCAGATGATACAAAGCTGGGTGGTAGTGTGAACTGTGAGGAAGATGCTATGAGGTTGCAGGGTGACTTGGACAGGTTGTGTGAGTGGGCGGATGCATGGCAGATGCAGTTTAATGTGGATAAGTGTGAGGTTATCCACTTTGGTGGTAAGAATAGGAAGGCAGAGTATTATCTGAATGGTGTCAAGTTAGGACAGGGACGTACAACGAGATCTGGTGTCCTAGTGCATCAGTCACTGAAAGGAAGCATGCAGGTACAGCAGGCAGTGAAGAAAGCCAATGGCATGTGGCCTTCATAACAAGAGGAGTTGAGTATAGGAGCAAAGAGGTCCTTCTGCAGTTGTACAGGGCCCTAGTGAGACCGCACCTGGAGTACTGTGTGCAGTTTTGGTCTCCAAATTTGAGGAAGGATATTCTTGCTATGGAGGGCGTGCAGCGTAGGTAATTCCCGGAATGGCGGTACTGTCATATGTTGAAAGACTGGAGCGACTGGGCTTGTATACACTGGAATTTAGAAGGATGAGAGGGGATCTTATAAACGTATTATAAGATTATTAAGGGGTTGGACACGTTAGAGGCAGGAAACATGTTCCTAATGTTGGGGGAGTCCAGAACCAGGGGCCACAGTTTAAGAATAAGGGGTCGGCCATTTAGAACGGAGATGAGAAAACTTTTTCAGTCAGAGAGTTGTGAGTCTGTGGAATTCTCTGCCTCCGAGGGCAGTGGAGGCCAATTCTCTGAATGCATTCAAGAGAGAGCTAGATAGAGCTCTTAAGGATAGCGGAGTCAGGGGGTATGGGGAGAAGGCAGGAACGGGGTACTGATTGAGAATGATCAGCCATGATCACATTGAATGCGGTGCGTACAGGCTCGAAGGGCCGAATGGCTCCTCCTGCACCTATTAACTAGAGGGTGTGAGCTACAGGGAGAGGTTGAGCAGGCTGGGTCTCTATTCCATGGAGCGCAGGAGGATGCGGGAGATCTTTATAGAGGTGTACAAAATCTTGAGAGGAATAGATCAGGTAGATGCACAGAGTCTCTTACCCAGAGTTGGGGAATCGAGGACCAGAGGACACGGGTTCAAGGTGAAGGGGAAAGATTTAATAGGAATCTGAGGGGTAACTTTTCCACACAGAGGGTGGTGGGTGAATGGAACGAGCTGCCGGAGGAGGTAGTTGAGGCTGGGACTATCCCAACGTTTAAGAGACACTTGGGATAGGTATTGTGTAGGAGGAACTGCAGATGCTGGTTTAAACCAAAGATAGGCACAAAGTGCTGGAGTAACTCAGTGGGACGGGCAGCATCTGTGGAGAGAAGGAATGGGTGACGAATCGGGACATGTCTGAGAAGGGTCTCGACCCCAAACGTCACCCGTTCCTTCTCTCCACAGATGCTGCCCGACCCACTGAGTTACTCCAGCACTCTGTGTCCATCTTCACTTGGACAGGTACATGAATAGGACAGGTTTGGAGGGATATGGGCCGAACGCAGGCAGGTGGGACTAGTGTAGATGGGGCATGTTGGTCGGTGTGGGCAGGTGGGACTAGTGTAGATGGGGCATGTTGGTCGGTGTGGGCAGGTGGGACTAGTGTAGATGGGGCATGTGGTCGGTGTGGGCAGGTGGGACTAGTGTATATGGGGCATGTTGGTCGGTGTGGGCAGGTGGGACTAGTCAGGTAGACAGGGAGTGTTGTAGAGCAGAGAGGGATCTGGGAGCGCAGGTACACAGTTACCTGAAAGTGGTGTCACAGGTAGACAGGGAGTGTTGTGAGCAGAGAGGGATCTAGGAGCGCAGGTACACAGTTCCCAAGTAGACTTGGAGTGTTGTAGAGCAGAGAGGGATCTAGGAGCGCAGGTAGACAGTTCCCAGTAGACAGGGAGTGTTGTAGAGCAGAGAGGGATCTAGGAGCGCAGGTACACAGTTCCCAGGTAGACAGGGAGTGTTGTAGAGCAGAGAGGGATCTAGGAGCGCAGGTACACAGTTCCCAGTAGACAGGGAGTGTTGTATAGCAGAGAGGGATCTAGGAGCGCAGGTACACAGTTCCAGGTAGACAGGGAGAGTTGTAGAGCAGAGAGGGATCTAGGAGCACAGGTACACAATTCCCAGGTAGACAGGGAGTGTTGTAGGAGCAGAGAGGGATCTAGGAGCGCAGGTACACAGTTCCCAGGTAGACAGGGAGAGTTGTAGAGCAGAGAGGGATCTAGGAGCGCAGGTACACAGTCCCCAGGTAGACAGGGAGTGTTGTAGAGGCAGAGAGGGATCTAGGAGCGCAGGTACACAGTTCCCAGGTAGACAGGGAGTGTTGTAGAGCAGAGGGATCTAGGAGCGCAGGTACACAGTTCCAGGTAGACAGGGGAGAGTTGTAGAGCAGAGAGGGATCTAGGAGCGCAGGTACACAGTTCCCAGGTAGACAGGGTGTGTTGTAGAGCAGAGAGGGTCTAGGAGCGCAGGTACACAGTTATCTGAAAGAGGTGTCACAGGTAGACAGGGAGTGTTGTGGAGCAGAGAGGGATCTAGGAGCGCAGGTCACA
>NW_027604387.1:0-4000 GCF_053455715.1 Rhinoraja longicauda
CAGCAATCTGAGGTTTGGTCTAATGATCTGGAAATTGCAAGTTCCACACTGGAACTGTTAATTACTAAATCTGGAATGGCAGTACCAGTAATGGAGACCATGAAACTACTGAACTGACACAAATACCCATCTGCTTCACTGAGGAAGTCTGCACTGCTTTGCCTCGTCGGGCTCCTGACCCGGAACAATTTGGTTTACTCTTCAATGCCTGAATTACGACATCAATCTTTATCACACAGATGGCACTGACTCAAGAAGGTCACTCACCATCACCTTTGGAAGGATAGTTTGGGGGTGTCCAATAAGTGCTGGCCTTGGCAACGTTATCCACATGAGATGTAAATGAAAGCTAAAGTTGAAAGCTTTGTAGTATCTGCCCAAAGGGATCTTATTTTCCATATCGAGGTGCAACTGAAGAGGTGGGTTGGTGGTGGTCTTTTTTTAAGTCAGTCGGTCGCTGGTCCTGCGGGGTGTAGTGCAAGTGGCAACTCATCACACTCAACTAGAACAATGACCATGAGGAATTCTCCTTAACTCTTCCATGGGATTGTCTCAGTGTGGGAAGTAGTCCAAAACCAAAGTTACTTCAGCATTTGGAATCAGGTCCAGGCAATAGTTTAAAGAAAGCATAACGGAGAGTAGAGAAGGTAAAATAATTATTCTGGACTGGAGAACAATTGATGAGTTTGAGTTTAAGGAAGAGATTATGCATGGCAAGAAGAAAAATAAGAAGTTACTAAACAACAGATAAAGACAAAATACTTGTTTTTGTTTTAGGACAAAACCTGCCCTGATTTAAGGGTGGGGGGTATACAGCTACAATAATTAATTCCTAATTCATATGCTCCCGGAGTGGAAAGGGGGAGTTTAAGATGCTATCCTATCTTGAACAAGATCCTAATCACCTTCAAATATAATTGCAAGTGAGTTAGTCTAGGATTTGTCCCAATTTACAATAGATTTGGAGAGGAGTGGAGCCATCCAGAGTGTCATTTCTAGTTGTGCCCCAACTCCTGGGATTTGAGAAGAGAACAAGCTGTCTCCAAGTGAGTTATTGTATGCTGTAAACTTATTTCTAATGGGTTTTGATGGGAAAGAAGCATTCGCCAATGCATCTCAATGCTTGGACCATAATTCCTCTCACTAGTCAGGAGAAGTTGATCTGCCTGAAAAAGCTTCCCAATGTAATCAAGTGCAAAGTTATTTTAGCATATTTTAGCATTATTTTAGCATGGTTTCCCTTTATAAGTAACCATAGGTACAACTTAACCCTTTAATAACTGCATAATAAGGAAACATATTGCGTTGACTAAACTTGGCAGGGTCTTCCCAACCAACTGTGTGCTGATTTGTATTTGGGCACACTGGGGATAATTGGATTGTGTATATCCCTGGTGCTGATTTAGATGCTCACTGTTCGTATCTTAATCAGCCAAAAATATTTTCTGGTTTCATGTTGTGAGCTCCCACCCATTAGTCCAGGACTTTGCAAAACCTTGACAAATGCCGAAGAGGCCGCCCATAGCGAGTAAACTGAACCTAGTTGGTCATCATTCCAGTTGAAGAAAACTGGGCAAGACCTGACCAGGGGGTTCTTGGGGGTAAAATGATCATCGATCTTCTTTTCACTTCTTTCCCTCAGTTGTGCTATTTCTCAGATCAAAAAGGAAGCTGGGAATGTTGCCCCAAATAGCCTCTTGCATTGCTTCCTGTTACAGTTATAAATGCAGGATTAGGAGCTATCTATTGAACATTTAGAGTGAAGGTCATCCTATTTATTTCAATTCTCTCAGTGCTTCCTCAGCCCTGCCTCTGGTTCAAGGAGAGGAGAATAAAATAAAAGCTCTTCCGGCTATTCACAGTGGAATAGATGCATCTCCCTCAGGGAACGTTTAGCGAGCAGGGAACATATTACCGTGAGTTCAGGAATGCTATTGATGGTTATTGTTCAGCGAGAGCTCCAGGTTATAAGGCTAAGAGGAACAGTGACGGGGAGGGAAAGACCAGTTGGTCCACTGGGTCTGTCAATGCCTGTGATATTTCAAGCATCAGGATTATTCACAAAAACATAAGAGTCCAGAATACAGTGAATCCCAAATCTTCCTCGACCACAAAAGGAAGATGGAAAATTAAGTGTTGAAAATTAAGCATTTTAAAAGAAAATCAAATGTCATTTTCATTTGATATGTTTCTGAGCATAACACTGAAAATCATGCAAATCTAACAAAGGGATATCTGGCAGCTCAGTCTGCAGGAACCCTTCAAATTGCAAGATCCCCTTCTGCTGCTATGTGGCATAACAGTAATTGCTACAGTTACACTGAGGTGATGGCCCCAGCTTGGAGACTACACTTGACAATTCCATTGGTGGACAGGTGCCAGGCACATTGCAGGTAGTTTCATTCTTTTCACCAAGCCGACAGCAAATACATTGCCAGTCCATCCTTCCCCTGCAACCAACGTTGCCAAGTTTGGACCAGTCCCAGGAGATTTCATCACAAGACCTCCCACCTTCCATCACACCTGTTATAAATTGCCAGGAATGGTTTTCCTGCCCTTCCAGCTCCTTTGACAAGTCAACAGATCTTCTTGTCTAAGTGGATGACACATTCCAGGTCAAAGAGCCTGTCTTCCCAATAATGTTCAAAGAAAATTTAAAGAGAAAATATTTTTGAATGACTATGATTTTGATCCAGGGTTTGTAGTATTATGGAGGTTTAAAATGGATCCCTTGAAACTCCAAGTCATTCCTAGATGGTTGTAGATTCGCCCTTTGTTTGCATCTTGGTTTCTGCATCATTCATGTTTAGAGATTAAATCTGTTCAGTGGCCTGTATTTTACTGGCACACTTTTGACCTAACTTTAGAATTTGTTGGCACAGAGCATGCTAATTGATGGATGAGTCCAAAATCAAAATCAATAAAGGGTACAGCACAAACTGGGGCAGCTGAGATATCATTGGCTGGCGCACAGGCTCTTCTTTTCACCTTTTCATATGTGTAGACAGGTCAGGGAGACGTTTTGAGTGACACAGTCATTTTGAGTGATACAGCAGCCATTTTGAATGATACAGCAGCCATTTTGAGTGATGCAGCAGCCATTTTGAGTGATGTGATGCCATTTCATTGAGTTTACTGGTGCATTTTGGAGATTTACAGCCATTTTCATTCTGACGACAAGCCATTGTAAAAGTGTGATCTACAATTGGACAACGAAATTGAAACGGTAAGTCCAAATTTTTCTTTTAATTTCTTTGCTTTGCTTACTTTAAGGTTTGGACTTTGGCCTGGTCCATAGAAAATATACACATATAATCTGTTTCCATGAGAATTAAGCCATGTTTTCCTAACAATCCTGATACCATACAATCACGTATAAGACATTATCTAATTGTAATGTGAGTAATTATCGATCTGCAAAACAGACTCTAGTGCTCCTGATGACTCAATGGGTAAATGCTTAATCATGATAAGCCAGGTGTGAGATCATCATATTTAGCCCCAAAACCCCAGTGGTGGCAAGAGAAGAGGAGAAAAAGTATTATCCAGTTACGTTAGGTGGTAGGTATGTCTGGAAAGGATGGATGTGCGGGCATCCTTGGGTTTGCTGTGGCACTCACCCATATGATTAGCCATGGGAAAAACAGCCTTACTTGTGACCTGCTGGAGAGCATGACTTCCTAGGGTTGTTGAGGAGGTGGGGGTAGGGAGAGGTGGGGATAGACAGAAGCATGTGGGTAACCTGCTGCCCCTTCACTGATGAGGCCCAGCAATAACTGAGTCCATTCTCAAGAGCTGCAAGAGCCTCCCTTCCATGGCCCAAGGTCTTAAGAGGCATAAAAGGGCTTAAGACCGAACCTCCCATGACCACACAGGTGGAGAACCAGGGAGAGGCCAATGCTTTCCCTGGTGTTTGTCGGTACTTAGCCTGTGCCTCTCAACAGCGCTGATCAGATCAGATGTGAAGGGTGCAGCTCTAAGATGGTCATCTCACTCACAA
>NW_027604388.1:0-4000 GCF_053455715.1 Rhinoraja longicauda
GCACGGTGGCGCAGCGGTAGAGTTGCTGCCTTACGATGCCAGACACTCGGGTTCGATCCTGACTAGGGGGGTGTTGTATGCACGGAGTTTGTACGTTCTCCCCGTGACCGCATGGGTCTTCTCCAAGATCTTCAGTTTCCTCCCACACTCCAAAGACGTACAGGTTTGTAAGTTAATTGGGTTGGTATAAGTGTAAGTTATTTCTAGTGTGTGTAGGATAGTGTTAATGTGCGGGGATCGCCGGTCCGTGCGGACTCGGTGGGCCGAAGGGCCTGTTTCCACGCTGTATCTCTAAACTATACTAAAGGAAGGGATATATGTGAAGGGGGTGGGCAATAAGGGAGCATGACAGTGAGTGGAAGGCATGTGGCACAGGGAAGAAGGGGGTAGGGGGTAGGGAAGGAGGGGGTAGGGAAGAGGGGGGCTGTGTTGCCTAAAATTGGAGAATGCGGTGTTCATACCATTGGGTTGTAAGCTGCTCAAGTGGAATAGGAGGTTCTGTTCTGGCTGCTTGCGTTTGATCTCTATCTGGCAAACCTGGTGTGCATCTATTTCATAGAAACATACAAACATAAAAAATAGGTGCAGGAGTAGGCCATTCGGCCCTTTGAGCCAGCAGCACCCTTCAGTATGATCGTGGCTGATCATCGAAAATCAGTACCCCATTCCAGATTTATCCCAATATCCCTTGATTCCCTTAGCCCTAAGAGCTAAATCTAACTCTCTCTTGAAAACCCATCCTCCATTCATGTATGCGTGCCTGCACGCGTGTGTGTGCGTATGTGTACACACGTGCGTGTGTCTGTGAACTCACTGCCCTTCTTCAATATGGTAGCTGTGTCCTTTGAGACAAAGAATGAGCAAAAGGGAGAAGATAAAATTGACCCTGATCAACACTCAAAGAGATGATAGACACAAAATGCTGGAGTAACTCAGCGGAACAGGCAGCATCTCTGGAGAGAAGGAATGGGTGACATTTTGGGTCGAGACCCTTCTTCAGTCTCAAGAGTCATACAGCATAGAAACAGGCGCTTTGGTCCGCTTGCCCATGACGACCAAGATGCCCCATCGACACCCGTCCCCCCTGCCTGCGTTTGGCCCATATCCCTCTAAACGTGTGCTACCCATGCTTCACCTAGACTCTGGATTTGAGCTTCACTGCATTGAGGGGGTGGGGAAATAGCCACAGGTGATATCTGAGAATGTGTGTGATGGATGTTGGGAGGGATAGGGGAGATTTTTTGATCTGTACTTGTTCATCCAAGTGATATAATTTATTTGTTAATTTCACCTCAATGTGATCTTCAGTCTCCATCTAATGGCCTTATTTCAATAGATTACTGCAAAAAAAATTAAAACTTCTTCACCACTGCGTTCTAAAAGTGAAGGCTTGTTTAGATCTAATTTAATTGGAGAAGCCTATTCACAATTCCACTCGGTAGATTTTGAAGATCGTTATTGGTTTTAACTCTCTTAAACAAAAATAGACAGAAGGAACTGCAGGTGCTGACTTACATGGAAAAAAGACACAAAGTGCCGGAATAATTCAGAGGGTCAGGCAGCTTCCATGAACAACGTGGATAGGCGCTAACTTTGCGTCAGGGCCCTTCTTCGGTCTGATTGTTGTTGGGGGGGGAAAAGCTGGAAGAGATGTGGGGGCAGGACGAAAGCGGGCAGGAGGTAGGTTGATTCAAGTCAAGGAGGTTTAGACTGGTAGATGGGTGGACAAAGGCCTGAGATGGGAAGAAGTGGTTAGGCTGTGAGATGAGTAGACAAGGAGAGAGGTTGCGTGCAATGTGAAGCCAGAGGAAGGGATTGAGGTGGAAGGAGATGTGGGAATGGGAAAGAGGTCTGGAATTACCTGTAGTGATCTGGCGGGCTGGGTCTCGACCCGAAATGTCACCCATTCCTTCTCCCCAGAAATGCTGCCTGACCTGCTGAGTTACTCCAGCATTTTGTGATACCTGGGAATGGGAAAGGATTGTTGATGGATAGTTACCTAAAATTTGTAGAATTCAATGCTCCATACCATTGGGTTGTAGACTACCCAAGCGGAATATGAGGTGCTCTTCTTGCAGTTTGCGTGTGGTCTCACTCTGGCAGTGGAGGAGGCCCAGGACAGAAAATCAGTGTGGGAATGGGAAGGGGAATTAAAATGGTTAAAATGGGAGGTAGTCTCCAAATAATATTGGAGAACAAGGAACTGCAAACTTTTATCAGTTTGAAGTAGGGTCCTGGCCTGAAACGTCAAATATCCATGTTCTCCAGAGATGCTGCCTGACCCGCTGAGTTACTCCAGCACTCAGTGAAACATCACCTATCCATGTTCTCCAGAGATGCTGCCTGACCCGCTGAGTTACTCCAGCCCAGCACTCAGTGAAACGTCACCTATCCATATTCTCCAGAGATGCTGACTGACCCGCTGAGTTACTCCAGCACTCTGTGAAACGTCACCTATCCATTTTCTCCAGCGATGCTGCGTGACCCACTGAGTTACTCCAGCACTCTGTGAAATGTCACCTATCCATGTTCTCCAGAGATGCTGCCTGACCCGCTGAGTTACCCCAGCACTCAATGAAACATCACCTATCCATGTTCTCCAGAGATGCTGCCTGACCCACTGAGTTACTCCAGCACTCTGTGAAACGTCACCTATCCATGTTCTCCAGAGACGCTGCCTGACCCGCTGAATTTGTGTCTCTAAAAAAACATTGTAGCCTCACGTGGTGGTGGTGTGAGATAGTGGTTCTGTGACTGAGCACAGCCAGGATCCCAGAGAGCTGATCCAAGAACAGAAGTTCAAATCCCATCATCGTAACTACAGCACTTAAAAACTTGAATAATTAAATAAGCTGGGGATATGAAACTCTCGTCTCAGTATGAACCTCGAGGTTCCCATAAAAACCCATCTGATTCTTAGTTTAGTGTAGCATAGAGATACAGTGTGAAAACTGGCCCTTCGGCCCACCGAGTCCACACCGACCAACAATCACTATTCTACACAATGAGGGACAATTTACAGAAGCCAATTAACGTACAAACCTGCACGTCTTTGGAATGTGGGAGGAAATCGCAGAGAAAACCCACCTGGTCACGGTGAGAACGTACAAACTCCACACAGACTGCACCCGTAGTCGGAATCATCTATTCTCATCTATTGCATCCGCTGCTCTAGATGTCAACTTCTTTACATCGGCGAAACCAAACGCAGGCTCGGCGATCGCTTCGCTCAACACCTGCGCTCAGTCCGCCTTAACCAATCTGATCTTCCGGTGGCTGAGCACTTCAACTCTCCCTCCCATTCCCAGTCTGACCTTTCTATCATGGGCCTCCTCCAATGCCATAGTGAGGCCCATCGGAAATTGGAGGAACAGCACCTAAAATTTCGCCTGGGCAGCTTGCAGCCCAGTGGTATGAACATTGATTTCTCCAACTTTAGATAGTTCCTCTGTCCCTCTCTTCCTCTCCCCCTTCCCAGATCTCCCACTGTCTTCCTGTCTCCACCTATATCCTTCCTTTGTCCCGCCCCCCCCTAACATCAGTCTGAAGAAGGGTCTCGACCCGAAACGTCGCCCATTCGTTCTCTCCTGAGATGCTGCCCGACCTGCTGAGTTACTCCAGCATTTTGCGAATAAGCACCCGTAGTCAGGATCGAACCCGGGTCTCCGGCGCTGCAGATCCATCGATGTGCTCGATTCTTAACGACCTCCTCAATTCCGGAACAGGTCAGGATAGGCAAGAAATGCTGGCCACATACTGATGCCCACTTACTGTGAGCGAATAAATGAACAAAACAACGGAAGAAAAATACTTGAGGGAAAACTAATTGGTGGTTTGGCTGACGTTAGCTGAATAGAAATGACACGGTGGGAGCAGCTGACATAGATGTTTAGTGGTGCCTTTTGTACTGAGTGGATTTTGGAATCATTGAGCATCACAGCAGAGATGCTTGGTGCTGTGCCAGCACTTTGATGGAACTGTCCAATTATTCGCATACCCC
>NW_027604389.1:0-4000 GCF_053455715.1 Rhinoraja longicauda
TCACTGTCACACTGTCACGCTGTCACTGTCACACTGTTACACTGTCACACTGTCACACTGTCACACTGTCACACTGTCACACTGTCACACTGTCACTGTCACACTGTCACTGTCACACTGTCACTGTCACACTGTCACTGTCACACTGTCACCGTCACACTGTCACCATCACACTGTCACTGTCACACTGTCACTGTCACACTGTCACTGTCACACTGTCACTGTCACACTGTCACTGTCACACTGTCACTTTCACACTGTCACACTGTCACACTGTCACACTGTCACACTGTCACTGTCACACTGTCACTGTCACACCGTCACTGTCACACTGTCACTGTCACGCTGTCACTGTCACACAGTCACTGTCACACTGTCACACTTTCACACTGTCACACTGTCACACTGTCACACTGTCACACTGTCACTGTCACTGTCACACTGTCACTGTCACTGTCACACTGTCACTGTCACTGTCACACTGTCACTGTCACTGTCACTGTCACATTGGCACTGTCACATTGGCACACTGTCACACTGTCACACTGTCACACTGTCACACTGTCACACTGTCACACTGTCACACTGTCACTGTCAAACTGTCACACTGTCACTGTCACTGTCACCGTCACACTGTCACTGTCACTGTCACACTGTCACTCTCACGCTGTCACGCTGTCACTGTCACACTGTCACGCTGTCACACTGTCACTGTCACTGTCACACTGTCACGCTGTCGCTGTCACACTGTCACACTGTCACTGTCACACTGTCACACTGTCACACTGTCACACTGTCACACTGTCACACTGTCACACTGTCACACTGTCACACTGTCACACTGTCACACTGTCACTGTCACACTGTCACTGTCACTGTCACAATGTCACTGGCGCACTGTCACCGCAAAACTGTCACTGTCACACTGTCACACTGTCACACTGTCGCACTGTCACGCTGTCACTGTCACGCTGTCACAGTCACACTGTCACTGTCACACTGTCACTGTCACACTGTCACGCTGTCACTGTCACACTGTCACTGTCACACTGTCACGCTGTCACTGTCATACTGTCACTGTCACACTATCACTGTCACACTGTCACACTGTCACTGTCACACTGTCACTGTTACACTGTCACCGTCACACTGTCACACTGTCACACTGTCACTGTCACACTGTCACTGTCACACTGTCACTATCACACTCTCACGCTGTCACTCTCACGCTGTCACTGTCACACTGTCACGCTGTCACACTGTCACTGTCACTGTCACACTGTCACGCTGTCACGCTGTCACGCTGTCACGCTGTCACGCTGTCACTGTCACACTGTCACACTGTCACTGTCACACTGTCACACTGTCACACTGTCACCGTCACACTGTCACTGTCACACTGTCACGCTGTCACGCTGTCACACTGTCACACTGTCACACTGTCACACTGTCACACTGTCACACTGTCACACTGTCACACTGTCACACTGTCACACTGTCACACTGTCACACTGTCATGCTGTCACTGTCACGCTGTCACAGTCACGCTGTCACTGTCACACTGTCACTGTCACACTGTCACTGTCACACTGTCACGCTGTCACCGTCACACTGTCACTGTCACACTGTCACACTGTCACACTGTCACTGTCACACTGTCACACTGTCACACTGTCACACTGTCACACTGTCACACTGTCACACTGTCACACTGTCACACTGTCACACTGTCACACTGTCACACTGTCACTGTCACACTGTCACACTGTCACGGTCACACTGTCACACTGTCACCGTCACACTGTCACAATGTCACTGTCACACTGTCCCTGTCACTGTCGCACTGTCACTGTCGCACTGTCACTGTAACACTGTCACACTGTCACACTGTCACACTGTCACTGTCACAATGTCACTTTCACACTGTCACTGTCACACTGTCACACTGTCACTGTCACACTGTCACTGTCACACCGTCACTGTCACACTGTCACTGTCACTCTCACGCTGTCACTGTCACACAGTCACTGTCACACTGTCACACTGTCACTGTCACTGTCACTGTCACTGTCACACTGTTACTGTCACTGTCACACTGTCACTGTCACTGTCACTGTCACACTGTTACTGTCACTGTCACACTGTCACTGTCACTGTCACTGTCACTGTCACATTGTCACATTGTCACACTGTCACTGTCACTGTCACACTGTCACTGTCACGCTGTCGCTGTCACACTGTCACACTGTCACACTGTCACACTGTCACATTGTCACTGTCACTGTCACACTGTCACTGTCACATTGTCACTGTCACACTGTCACACTGTCACACTGTCACACTGTCACACTGTCACACTGTCACACTGTCACACTGTCACACTGTCACACTGTCACACTGTCACACTGTCACACTGTCACACTGTCACACTGTCACACTGTCACTGTCAAACTGTCACACTGTCACACTGTCACTGTCACTTTCACTGTCACTGTCACTGTCACCGTCACACTGTCACTGTCACTGTCACACTGTCACTCTCACGCTGTCACTGTCAGACTGTCACGCTGTCACACTGTCACTGTCACTGTCACACTGTCACTGTCACGCTGTCGCTGTCACACTGTCACACTGTCACACTGTCACACTGTCACTGTCACACTGTCACACTGTCACACTGTCACTGTCACACTGTCACACTGTCACACTGTCACACTGTCACACTGTCACACTGTCACACTGTCACACTGTCACACTGTCACACTGTCACACTGTCACACTGTCACACTGTCACACTGTCACTGTCACACCGTCACTGTCACACTGTCACCGTCACACTGTCACTGTCGCACTGTCACACTGTCACACTGTCACACTGTCACACTGTCACACTGTCACACTGTCACGCTGTCACTGTCACTGTCACACTATCACTGTCACACTGTCACACTGTCACTGTCACACTGTCACTGTCACACTGTCACTGTCACACTGTCACTGTCACACTGTCACCGTCACACTGTCACTGTCACTGTCACACTGTCACACTGTCACACTGTCACACTGTATCAGGCAACTTCAGGTCGTCACAATACATGCCATTGGAACAGAAGAGCACCCATCAGACGCGCCGAAGGTAGACAGTTTCAACTCGGTGGGAGACCTAATGAAGAGATGGCCTGATCAGTTTGACAGGATTAGCAACTTCAAGGAGCCAGCCACCCTTCATCTCAAGGAGAAGGCCACACCACACATTGATGCACCAAGGAAATGAAGTATTCATCTCAAAGACAAGTTGCGGGCTGAGTTGGATAAAATGGAGGATGATGGAGTCATCAGAAAAGTGACTCACCATACGGACTGGTGCAGTTCAATTCCAACCTCCGTTAAGAAGGATGGATCAATCAGGGTATGCCTAGACCCAAAACGCTTGAATGCAAGTCTCAAACGCTGCCCACACAAGATCCAAACCCTTGAGGAAATCAATCCAGCTTTTGCCAATGGAAAACTTGATGCAAAAGCGGGCTATTGGTCCGTCCGACTTGTTGAGGCAAGCCAGGAACTTACCACGTTCCGGACACCTTCTGGCAGGTATTGCTACAGAAGGTTGCCTTTTGGTTTGTTGGTGAGTCAGGATATATTGCTACAGAAGGTTACCTTTCGGTTTGTCGGTGAGTCAGGATATATTCCAGCAGCATATGGACACAATCATAGAGCAGGTTCCTGGATGCATCTGCATTGCAGATGATATTGTCATAGTGGGATCCACGGAACAAGAACATGATTGTAATCTGAAGAAGCTGTTGGAGACAGCATCCCGGGAAGGACTAGCTTTCAACAGTGCAAAGTGCGTAGTGAAGGCTAAGTCCATCAACTTCTTCGGGACAATCTATTCAGACACAGGCATCAGACCAGATCTTTGTACGGTGAAGGACATTCACATGATGCCAACACCACAAGATAAAGAAGATTTACAACGGTTCCTGGGGATGATGAATTT
>NW_027604390.1:0-4000 GCF_053455715.1 Rhinoraja longicauda
TTGAAATCGGCATGTTTCTAAATTGCACCGGAAAGATCCAACGTGGATGTGATGACTGAATACCCCATTCTGCTTTTTATCTTATTTTTTCTACTTTGCACCCACATGCTCTTTTCCGTCGCCATAAAATACGCCTTTGCAAGTTGACCTCTCTTCCACATCTTCCAGCGACACTCGCCCCCCTTGGCTTGTTTGCCAGAACCATTTGCAGCAACCCTACCTGGTTGACCAGCAACACACCGCCGAAGAATGAATTCCTAAACATGTTTCACAAACTTCGTAAGCTACGGTCGCTTAACCTTGAGCAGAAGACTCTGAGCACAACACTTCCAGTTATGCGCGCTTAACCCCCTTCTTCGTCGAAGGCGTCACATAGTCCTCCTACCTTCGGCCCATACTTTCTTACTCTCCCAGTCAATATTTCAAGTCCCGGTGAGAACTTCTGTACATCTTAGCAGCTTCTCTCCAAACGCGTACAACGGAACGTTTCCCGCTAACCGGAGGCCAAGAGAATAGTTCCTAAAGTGAATCACGACCGTGTTATGTTTTGTTTGTTTGGAAGTACAGCCTGGAAACAGGCCCATCATGCACGGGGAAAGTTCACTACCCCTTTACAGAATGGAAAATATTCAACTTGAAATCACATTTCGCTGTGTAGATGGTGCTCGATCAGCTGAATATGTTTTAGTCATTCTCTATTTTTATTTCAAACCTACCACGGTGTGTTTGTTTTCCTTTTGAACTAAAATGTGTTCCCTCTTCTTGAAATGCTCAAAACATACCTTTAACTAGGCGATGTAACCAGGAACAATAAATATATTGGCGACTGCGACACGTCTCGAAGTCGGACTTGGATCTGGGCGTTATTACTCCCACCGCGTGAGTTTCACGCTCTGATTCGTTGATTTCCAATACTGATTATTAACCTATGAATTACAAATGCAATTTAAGCAAACCATTGTCTTTTATCCCGTTCCCTTGTCTGTGGATACGCATGTGATAAATGGCGGGTTATATTTCGGATTTGAATGTGTTAACGTCCTCCAACATCAGCTACGCCGTTCGCCACGTGAACCAAGTGAGTCCTGACCCGGCAAACCCCCTTCACGTTGTAACTTGAATCGAGAGCGATACATTAATCTACACTTTCTACATTAAGCATTCCTCCACCGAGGGATAAGTGAGATCACTTCATATTGTGTGGAAAGAAACGTGTTTGTTCAAGAGAGTGTGACTAATATTTGGGTTCCGTCATTCCCCGGACCCCACTGGAGAGTTGGCGGGAGTATTAATGAATATCTGAACCGCGCTGTAGCTCAATTGTGCTCCCCGGACTTAACGCCGACACTGGGACTCTTCCAGATGGGACGGGCAGCAATTCTGTACGTCAATGAAATCACCTATCCGATCCTGGCGGCGTTTGGTATCCCTGGTAAGCTGTAATTGTGTCGTTTAATGCGTTACTGGTGCTGATTCAACTCTAAAGGGTGTGAGTACTCTGACGGTCTGTTTAGTAATCCCCTGCAATCACCAACAAACTGTAGTCCGATCAGTACAGCCAAATCACTGGAATTCGCATCGCAGTAGCGTCGCAATACACAATCAAATGGACAGGGAACAGAGTAGATATTCGGATAGACGTACAGAGATTGGACCGCGGGTTGAATGAAAGCAGCGTCGTAAATGTGGATAAACGGGAACTTGATTCTCCAAAGAACGGAATATTGGAATAACTAAACTGATGAGTTTTTCAAGAGGTCAGAATTCAAGGATGGTGGGGCTCACGGGTCTGTAGCGCCGGAGAAGGAGGAATTGAAGTGTTTGTGAAAAGACCGAGAACATTACATTGGATCATAAAGTACTGGAGCATGTCAGCGGGTCATGCGGCACCTCTGCCGGACATGGATAGCAGACGTTTCAGGTCGGGATCTTTCTTCAGATCCCATGACCGGGTGAGCTACTCCAGCGTCTGCAGTAATTAGTGCTTCCAACATATTGGAGTTGAGTGTTGACTTGTAGCCGAGCGGTGGGTGTGGGGCACAGGTTGGTGACCAAGTGAGACAAAAGGCCAACGTGGTGATGGTGCCGCTGATTGTAGGCGAAGGAACCTTAATCTGCCTTCTGTGTACTGCCCTCCTCCACTATAGCCAGCCTTTAATAAACCTTCACCCTTGCTCAGACAGCACAGCGGCTTCCGTCTATTCGGGCTCCCTTGTTGGTTGTCAACGCAGGCACCACTTAAATCTCTCGAAAGCCACCTTCTTCACTGCATCGTAAAACAAGTTCTATCGAAATGTTGCAACTTGTCTCGCTCTCGTCTGATGCAGCCCGAGTATTTTTTTAAAATTTATTTTATTTTTTTATTTTTTTTTAAATTATAAAAGCATATGTACAGATAGAAATAAAAGACACATTTGTTACAAATTTCTTACATAGCTTCAATTTTTAAATTTTTAAAGAGAGAAAATAAAAAATAAAGAAGAAAGAAAAAAAAAACTATAAACTATTGGGAAGAGAGAATAATAAAAAAAATAAAAAAGGTATAACCATAAAAATTAAAGGGGGTAGATCCGGGAGACAATAACCACAGTTGTACATCCAACCCTAAACTCACGTTTCAACTTTTAATTTTAAATTTTTATTTGAGTCCTGTGTCAAACCCATTTACTTTTCTAAAAATTCAATAATTGGAGACCATATTTTAAAAAATAAATCAGGTTTGTCAATTAAGGCAAATCTTATTTTTCCCAAATGCAGGGTCTCTGCCATTTCCGTAGTCCACATTTTAATTGTGGGGGTTATTGTTTTTTTCCAAAATTTAAGTATTAATTTTTTCGCAGTTATTAAACTGTAATCAAGAAAATGTACCTGACTTGTTGTAAAGTTTGTAGTATGTTCTGATGATCCTAATATCATTAATTTTGGATCCATATCCAATTGCTTGTCGATAACTTTAGAAACTATTTTTAAAATATCCAACCAGAAATTTTGCATTTTTATGCAAGTTACGAAAATATGAGTTAAATTAGCTTCTTGAAATTGACATTTATCACAAATAGGAGAGATACTAGGAAAAATCCTATTTAATTTCGTCTTCGAATAATGTAATCTATGTATTATTTTAAATTGTATTAAGGAATGTCTAGTATTTAATGAACATTGGTGTATATGTTGTAAACTTTCATCCCATATATCTTGCATTATGAGTTGATTCAATTCGTCCTCCCATGCTCGTCTATATGATTCTGATGACGGAATGTCAGTATCTAGGAGAGTATTATAAATAAAGGATATTAATTTATTTGAATTATAATGTCGATTCAGGCATACATCAAGAGTTTCTGGACCTCTAAATTTATATTCTTGCATGTGTAATTTTACATAATCTCTAAGTTGTAAATATCTAAAATAATTATTAACATGTAATCCGTACTTCTGCTGTAAATCATGAAAAGAAAGAAAAGTTCCCTTATGATAAAGATCTCCCACCCTTTTACTTCCATAACTTTTCCATTGAGCAAATCCTCTATCTAAGACAGACGGTTTAAAAGAAGGGTTATTCGCAATAGGGAGGAAAGCAGATAATTTACTCAGTTTTAAAGTAAGTTTTAATTGTTTCCAAGTACGGATAACACTGTGTATAATCGGATTACCTCCATATGTTTTTTTATTTAAATTTATTGGGGCTAAGAGGATCGCACCAATATCGAATGGTAAACAATCCTCTTTCTCCATCTTTAACCAATCCGGTTGTTGATCAAAATCATCCAACCAGCAGGTTATATTTTTAATGTTAACCGCCCAATAATAAAATAAGAAGTTAGGTAAGGCCATTCCTCCATTAGTTTGAGACTTACATAGATGTCTTTTATTTATTCTATGAGTCTTCTAGTCCCAAATAAAATTAGTAATAATTGAATCGATTAAAAAAAAAACTTTTTTGGAAGATAGATCGGAATTGCTTGAAATAAGTATAGTAGCTGTGGGAGAAAGATCATCT
>NW_027604391.1:0-4000 GCF_053455715.1 Rhinoraja longicauda
TGAAAATAAATACTGTATCCTCGGAAAAATATTCATCTTAATACAATTCACTCTCCCTATCAATGTAATTGGAAGATTCATCCATTTCTTCAGGACCTCATCTACTTTTTTTATTAGTGGTTTATAATTTAATTTATACAAATTATTTAACTTATTATCTACATTAACTCCTAAAAACTTAATGCCTTCTTTTTGCCATTTAAACGGACTTTCTCTTTTACATTGATCATAATTGCCTTCAACAAGAGGCATTATTTCAGTTTTATCTTTATTAATTTTATATCCTGATACTTTCCCATATTCTTCCAGTCTGAAATATAATTTTCTTAAGGATTCCAATGGTCTAGTAAGACAAATTAAGACATCATCAGCAAATAAAGTAATTTTGTGATCTTCCTTATTAACTTTAAATCCTTTAATATCTAAATCTGCTCTTATTAGCTCTGCCAGAGGTTCAATGGCCAATACAAATAAAGCCGGTGACAAGGGACATCCCTGTCTACTAGATCTTTCCAAATTAAATGATTGAGAAGATTGGCCATTTGTCACCACTTTGGCTTTAGGTTGTTTATAAAGAGCTTTTACCCAGTTAATAAAACCATTTCCTAATCGATACTTCTCTAATACTTTAAATAAAAAATCCCATTCTAACCTGTCAAACGCCTTTTCAGCATCTAAAGCAACTGCTACGCTCAATTCCTTTCTTTTCTGTGCTAAATGTAAAATACTTATAAATCTTGCTACATTATCAGATATTTTCCTTTTTTTGACAAATCCAGTTTGGTCCTCTTTAACCAGCTTTGGTAAATATTCTGCCAATCTCCTTGCTAAAAGTTTAGCAACTATTTTATAATCTGCATTCAACAATGATATTGGTCTATAAGAAGATGCATTTAAAGGGTCTTTCCCTTTTTTTTAAATTACAGTTATAATTGCCAATGAGAAGGAGTCTGGTAATGTAGAAGTTTTTTCCGCTTGATGTATCACTTCCATAAATAGTGGTAACAACAAATCTTTAAATTTTTTATAGAACTCAGGCGGAAAATCATCTTCCCCTGGAGATTTATTACTTGGTAAAGAATATAATACTTCCTCCACCTCTCTCAAAGTAAAGGAGGCATTTAGTCCCATCTGCTCCTCATTAGAGATTGTTGGTAATTGTATCTTGGATAAAAAATTATTTATCTTAATTTCATTCTTTTCAGATTCAGAATGGTACAGATTAGTGTAGAATTGCTTAAATACATCATTGATTTCTCTAGGTTTATAAGTAATAATGTTCTGATCTGTTCTAATTGAATTTATTGTTCTTGATATTTGTTCTTCTTTCAGTTGCCATGCCAATACCTAGTGCGCTCTTTCTCCTAATTCATAATATCTTTGGTTAGTTCGTAATATTCGTTTTTCTGTTCTGTGAGTATGTAAAGTATTGTATTGAAATTTTTTATTTGCAAGTTGTGTTTTTTTTGTATCTGAAGAAATTTTCTGTAAGTCTTTTTCTAATACGGTGATTTCTTTTTCTAATCTTTCAGATTCCTTCCTATAGTCTTTCTTTATCTTAGATGAGTAGCTTATAATTTGGCCTCTCAAATAAGCCTTCATTGCATCCCATACAATAAATTTATCATCCACTGAATTTAAATTTGTCTCCAAATATAATTCAATTTGTCCTCGAATAAAATCACAGAAGTCTTGTCTTTTCAATAGTAAAGAGTTGAGTCTCCATCTATACACTGACTGTTCTTTATCTGGCATCGTAATTTTCATTAATAATGGTGAGTGATCCGATAACAATCTAGCCTTGTAATCTATTTGTATTATTCTACCGCTTAATTGAGCTGAAATCAAAAATAGATCTATTCTAGAATATGTATCATGTCTATTGGAATTAAAAGAGTAATCTGTTGTCTATTGTCTATTGAGTCAGCAAGTAATGTTACAGCTTTGATGACTCCGCATTTCGAGGATTCTGTCGCCCCATTATGTGAAGAATGTGGAAGCTTTGGAGAGGTCGAAGAAGATATTGGCCAGAATGTTGCCTGGCTTAGCGATTATTAGCTGTAGGAGGAAATTGAACGAAGTTGCATTAGTTTCTCTGGAACGTAGGTTGGCGGGGAGATCGGGTAGAAGTACTTTGAATTTTGAGAAATAGGTGAGACATCAGAGCCATCTTCCTCTTCATATCCATATTCATATATCCTCCCTGGGAAGTGGCCTTTGACTTTCTTACCTGTCTTTATTTCTCATAATTTTATATTTATAGCAGAGCATAGCTCGAGAGCATAGATTTAATGTGAGATGGACAATGTTTTAAGGAATGTGTGCGGGGCAGGAACATTTTACACAGAGGAGCGTTTGCATCTGGAACACGCTGTCAGTGCTGGCAGTGGAACCAGTTAAAATACTGGCATGTAAAAGGCATTCAGATGAGTATATGTATTGCTCTATGTTCTATGTTTTGAATGTATTATAATCTACTTCTAAACTGCCACGTTGAGTCCCTTGGTCTCACCCAGCCGGCGATGTTCCTATTGTACGGCCCATTCGTCACCACCTCTCTCCTGCTTAAGTCTGTCTCCGTTTCCTCTTTCATCGTTCTATGAAGGGTCCCTGACCTGAGACTGCAATAGTTTCTCGTTCTTCCACGGATTATCTGTTCTACTGGGTGATTCCAACATTTTCCGTGTCTCTGTAAAGTTTTTTAGCTTTACAGTATTTAAGATGTTCAAGCTGAAGAATCCGACTGATGGGACTGTTCTGACAGCGGGAGACAAATCGAGTCGCGACCGTCCACTTCTTTTCCAAAGGTAATGTAAAACTAATTTAGCGTGTATTTAATTCAAGCAAACTTATACGTTTCACGTCACCATTTTATCCCTTGGAACACTTCTCAATCATACACGTTGGCACTGAGCTTATTTCAGGTTTTGCACCGGGATTTCTCGGATCAATCGATAGCAATAAGTCTATGCACAATATCCCCAAGTGAATCAAAACACCACATTCGCCCACGGTAAAACAGTGAGCTTGTAATTCGGTTTGAATAGTATTTTGTGAATCAAAGGCACAGCAATTGCTCCCATGCCCCGCCCGTCATCCATAACAATTGACTTGGAAGAGATATGGCGCTTTGAGCGCTCAGTGTACCAACGAGCTCGTTATCTGCAGAACCTTCTCTGGATCCGCAGATCAGGCTCCCTGTCTAATTAACAGGAGGCCCATAAACGAGGATGAAACCCATCCTTGCTTCAGGTGTTACGTTTTTGGAGGCCTTGTAGAGCTAGGATATATATGACAGAAAATGAGGATTTTCGCAACTGTGTATAAAGTGTCCACCACATGTCCAAGGATACAGAATGGCAACAACGTAGTTTGATACGGAGACTCATAAAAGGATGGAGGGTATTAAACTGCACATAGAATATAAGATCAGGAAGCCATAAATTCAAGTACATTTAAAAATCTGCAGGCCATCTTGTCGGCGCCGGCTGTTTAAACGTATCTCATAAGTATTTCACCCGCAAAAAAATGTTGAGCCTGTTGTGCTCTTTACGATTTGCAGTGGCCAATTCCATTCCATCTTCCGCATATCTGGGACAAGGAAGCAAGGCCGAAGCAGCCAGCGAAGCGAAATAAAAGGCTGGACAAAACCAGCGGCTGAGGCTCCACCTCTGGAGTGGACGGACAGACGACACCATGTCGGGGCACTTCTTCATACTGAGAGTGTCGGGCGAGAAACCTGGAACAAAGAGTAGCAGGTGGGCCAATGTCCAGGAAATGATAGGCGGATGAGCCAAAACATTATGACCACTGACAGGCGAAATGAATAACATTGGTAATCTTACAATGACACTGCCAAGGGGTGGGATATATTAGGCAGCAAGTGAACCGTCAGTTTTTGAAGATGATGTGTTAGATGCAGGAGAAATGGGCAGGAAATTAGCGACTTTGACAAGGGCCAAATTGTTATGGCCAGACGACTGGGTCAGAGCATCTCTGA
>NW_027604392.1:0-4000 GCF_053455715.1 Rhinoraja longicauda
TGGTATAAATCAGGGCCTGATCATTTCATTGGTTAGCTGACATGCGAAACAGTGCAACCCTGTATATCTTGCACATAAAATGATGTAAATCTTACTATGAATGACAGAAATAAAAAGTGTTATCCTCGTTTATGAAGTTCATTTATGAATGATGTAAAATTAAAGGGGATTGGTGCAATATACTGCTAACCCACAAATGAGTCGTTATGAGATATTCACATTTGAAAAAACCACAAATCACAAAAAAAACAAGAAGGTGCCTATGTTATTTGACCAACTTATCAGTTGAATTTAAATATGATTTTTTCACAGGTTGTAGGGTAGTGGGTATCGTGTCAATGCATGTAACTCATTACAAAAGTGAGGGTCAGCACTATATTGCACCGGCCCCCTCAATTATATGTTAAATTCAAAACTAAACTATGGTAGCAATGTACATTACTCCTGTCGAAAGCTAGCACTTTTGCGGCACGGTAGCGCAGCGGTAGAGTTGCTGCTTTACAGCGAATGCAGCGCCGGAGACTCAGGTTCGATCCTGACTACGGGTGCTGCACTGTAAGGAGTTTGTACGTTCTCCCCGTGACCTGCGTGGGTTTTCTCCGAGATCTTCGGTTTCCTCCCACACTCCAAAGACATACAGGTATGTAGGTTAATTGGCTGGGTAAATGTAAAAATTGTCCCTAGTGGGTGTAGGATAGTGTTAATGTACGGGGATCACTGGGCGGCACGGACTTGGAGGGCCGAAAAGGCCTGTTTCCGGCTGTATATATATGATATGATATGATATAAGTGCAGGTATGTAAGCATTACATTTTATTATTCTAATGTAGAATGAAAATAATGATAAAATATCTTGACATGTGTCCATAGTTATTTTATTCACAATATTAGGATTTCTGGAAATAAGTTTGATGTCACTGATTGCGAATGTGTATGGGTAGGCCCTAATGAAATGTATGTGAGAGAACAGTGATCATGATAGGGAGAACCATGTGCTGAGAAGTGTGTGAATGACTGATTTTATATTTGTGTGCTAGGAGATATATATATATATATATGTGTAAACCATCTTATGTATGCCGATGATCTGGCGGGTTTTTCTCCTAGCAGTGCTGGGTTTCAGCAGATGTTGAATATATGCTCTGAGTATGGTGTCCAATTTGACGTGAAATACAATGCTAAAAAGAGCGTTGTCATGATTCGTAAAGTAAAAGGGGACAAATATCTAGTCTTCCCATCATTTTACCTGTCAGGGCAGGTTCTATCTGCTGTAAAGCTAAGTATCTGGGACATGTCATCACCGATCAAATGTCTGATGATGAGGACATGTATAGACAGCGCCGCATGTTGTATGCACAAGCTAACATGTTGGTTAGGAAATTCCACTGGTGCTCAGGAAATGTCAAGATAAACCTGTTTAGAGCGTACTGTACTCCTCTTTACACTGCTCTTTTGTGGATAAAGTTTAATAAGTCAAGCATTCATAAACTTAAGGTTGCCTATACTGACTGCATGCGCATATTGCTTAGAAAGCCAAGGTGGTGCAGTGCAATCTCAATGCAGAGAGATATCGAGATGATATTCTGCAACCAGTGGCAATCCCATATCTCCACAGTCTGGGACCGAACTCTATCCTCCAAGATGACAATGCTCGCCCCCACAGAGCAGGGTTTCTCAGAGACTACCTCCAGAATTTGGGAGTGGAGAGGATGGAATGGCCTGCCAGTATTCCTGACCTCAACCCCATTGAACACTTGTGGGATCAGCTTGGGCGTGCTGTTTGTGCCAGAGTGACCAACACAACCACGTTGGCTGACTTGCGACAAATGCTGGTTGAAGAATGGGATGCCTTCCCACAACAGTGTGTGACCAGGCTGGTGACCAGTATGAGGAGGAGGTGCCAGGCTGTTGTAGCTGTGTATGGTTCTTCCACACGCTACTGAGGCTCCTGTTTATTAAATGAAGAAATTGTTAAATTGCCAATATGTCTTGTTTCTTCAGACTTCAATCATCCAATCCACCAAACAACACCGAACAAGAGTCAATGGCAGAATAAGTTGTTTGGCATTGGCAGAGAAGATTTGGCAGATTTTTCATGGGCGCAACCCACATACTCAGCTCTGCTGCTCATCCCACAAATGCATGTTCCTTACAAATGTGGCACCATTTAAAAGGGAAATAAACAGGCTTTCCAACGGTATAAGATTTATTGCCAAGAAGCATTGTTACAACAAATAAATAATCTACCAAACACAAATTTCCTTACATTTTGTGCTATGTTTATATATATATATATATATATAAACCATAAAGGTTGAATCGCCTTTATGGTTTATGTACATCATATGAAAAATAAGATGAAGAGAGAAATAGAGCGTTGCTTTAAATCAAAGTTGCTTCTGATCCACGAGAAGGAACTTTGAGATCTATTTATCTCCATCTTGCCTCTCACACACAAACACACATACACAAACACACATTCATATCTATACATATATATATATATTTAAGTTAAATTTGTGCTGAGTGTGTGTCTGAGCAGTACAAGGGAAATTGCACAAAAGAGGGGACTGGGGAGGAAGGATGGGAGGGAAATGGGCAGAAACAGTAAGAAAATAACATCAGATAAATTTAGCAGGGGGAAAACATTTAAAAATAACAAAAAAATGCGAGTTGATAGATGAGATATTTTCTGCACTTTGATTGGATCATCACACATACTGTTCCCCCACAACACTGATTACACGGCGAGAGGAGGGTTTTGCTTACTAAAATGACGTTACGTACTACACCTTGGGGACGTGGAAGGAATCCGCCTCGGTCACAGGGAACCACACGGGCAGCGTCCGAGGTCAGGATCGAACCCGCTCACCAGAACTAGGAGACAGCAGCACTACTTGTGTCACTGCGCTGCCCTGTTATTACACGCCTCACAGGGATCAAACCTGCACAAGATCAGAAAATCGAAACTTAAAAGCCTCACCAGAACTCCAGAAATCTTCTGTTTCTGTTGCTGCTCCATTTGCTGGATCCCTGATTTGTATTTTGTGAGAGACTGGATGGAAGATTTCACCTGATCCTGGAATTGTGTTTGGGAATCAGAACATTAAATTGTTGAACAGTAAAAATGGAATTAAAATGATGTGATTAAAATCGGTTTGCTTTTACCTTAAAGATTTCATCAGCTTCATCTACCGGCATGAAGCGGTGATCTCTGTGTTCCCGCGCATCTCGACAAACCAGGCAGATCAGCTTCTTGTCAGTTTCACAAAACAGCTTCAGTTCTTCCTGATGTTTCTCGCAGTGAAGTTTACTTTCCTTCTCTGGAATTTTTTCCCGATTCAGGCTCAGTGTTCGAGCTTTCTCAGCCAGTCTCGCCAAGGCCCGACTCACCCTGAGGGTGCGGTCTGTAAACACCTCTCTACATTCCGGGCAGGAGTTTCTCTCCTCCCTGTCCCAACTCTGTGTGATACAGGAGCGGCAGAAGTTGTGCCCGCACTCCAGTGTAACCGGATCGGTGAAGAAATCCAGGCAGATGGGACAAACTATCTCCTCCGTTAAACTCTCGACCTGGTCTTTCGAAGCCATTTTAACTTCCTGGTTCAAAAGGCGTTCCCTTTCGCGCAGCTGCTGAACCCTTGCAGTATCGGGGCACGGCTGAGGGGAGGCGGAGCTCAGCCCCGTCAATCACAGCCCTGACCAGCAAGTGGATGTTCTATGCAATAAGCTGCGGGTAAATTTCATCCCCTTAAACTAAATACATCAGTGTTTCCCATCGTGAATTGTTCATTATATTAGGCTGCACAATGATATTATTTCTAGAGCAAACACTGTTATTTTATTTAACAGTCTCATGTGCAAACTTGAATTCAACTCAATGAGCCAATGATGCTCTGTTGTCATATGAACCATGGGACAGTGAAATGCTTTGCTTTTGCATGCAATCCGGTAAAATACAGACCTCCCCCAGGCAGTACAGAGAGAGTCGCCACGTTTCTGA
>NW_027604393.1:0-4000 GCF_053455715.1 Rhinoraja longicauda
GTCCCCAATTGTCCCCTGTGTATCATCTTGCTCCGAAAGTATTATGATGACTTGTTCTATGCCTTTGTCATATCCGCATAGATACATTTGTGACCCCTCGTTTCCCTTCTAATGTATTTTAGCAGTTATCTTGTACACTTTTGGAAGTCTTGAACTTGACATCAGGACCAGTGTAGATGGGGATAAAAACGTTTAGAACGGATGCAGCTGACGGGCTCGCCTCTGCGCTGTACGACCCTATGGCTCAGTGAGTCTCTAACTGTACATCCTCCGCTTTTCAAACATTGGTTGACACTGCACTTATTCACGGCATCCACTTTGGATTCTATATTTTGTTATTGCACCTGTCTCCATCACCAAGGTTAGGAATTTCAGGTAACGCAGAGTAATCTCACCTGACGATGTTACAACATTGATCACATTACTGAGGAAAACAGTGCAACTGGATCTAATGTCGAGACAATCGCCCAGTCATGAAGACAAAGACATACTGCACGGGGAAGACAAAGAGATACTGCACTGTTCTACCCATAGGGTCCTTGATGAACTTCCGTCAATTTCACAAATGTAATGTTAATCCCATTATTTGTTCACCCCACAATCCAATCAACGCCTTCCAGATTCCCCCACTCACTTGCACACACTGTATTGCCAATTTACAAGGGCGAAAAATCAACTTGTACATCATGTTGAAGTGGGGAGCGGGGGGGATCTTGTGCACTTGGAGATACCCCGCGGCCACAGGGAAAATATAATAGCAACTCCACATTGACCACGTCCGTGGTCAGGATGCATCCCGATTATCTGGCATTATGTGTTAGCGGTTCTCGTAGATGAGCCGACGCGCTGTTCTAAATAGCCCGCAAATTTTGCCAGCTCACGCAACTATGTACATTATGACAAGTGATAAACAGGCAGAATGAAGTGGTGAGCTCGACATATAGCCGTTAAATGCACAGGGCAGCATTGTGCCTCGCAATCTGGATAAACTCTCGCCTGTCACGAAATGCTATAGATATTTAGAATTCGACGTGGATCAGCCTGTGAGTCTTTGAGGTTGCATCATGCATTCTGCTGGCAGAGAGCTATTGCAATGTTAATGGACATAAATACTTGCCATGTCCTTGAACTTGCAACACCGTAAAGGAACAGGAATGTCCGAAAAAGCAAACATAGAACAGGTTTTTTTTAAAGGTGCAAATGCTAAATTCGGCTTAGGCACTTGGGATAGTGGGAATCGTAACCGATTTAATACAAGGCATTGACAATGGAATATGCCTGTGTATTAACTACTATACATTGTTATCGCTCACTTTAGGATCATGTATTGGCAGCCCTCCGCCTAGCAATCTCACGTGCCAAGAATGATCAATATCCAGGCAGTTCGTGGTGTACGCAGGCAAAGTTCCCAACTGAACTTTACTGTAACCTCACTGATGGCAGATAATGAATAAACGAGATGTTGGAAATGCAGTGGTTGGAAACATTTTGCTTAACAAGGTGCTGTCCCGCTTGTCAGATGTTTCCAATCGTTTCTGTTATTGTGCGTGTTTGCAGACAATTGCAACACTGGAGATTGTTCAACCCATCCATACACGCCAGTGAAGGAAAGACCAACGCGTTCCTATGCCATCTGCCATTACTCATTCCGCGGATAACCGTGGATTCCTCTTGACAACCTCTCAAACACCATATTTTCGACATTGATTTCTACCTCTTCGCTTGGGTAAACTGTTGTTGAAATTTGGATGCAATTTTAATGTTTTGATGAATTGGATTATAGATATTAATACAAGGAGAAAGTACCGGAAGCACTTACAAGTCACACAGATTCAGCAGCAAGACTGTGTATGCCCGATCACAGACCATTTATCAGATCTACTCTCAGTGTTAGCCGTTTGGTCTGTTGTCCATTCGCGTTGGGTGTGTCTGAACTTATTACAAATGTCATTTACATTAACTCGGTAGCGTATTGTTATTGTTTGAAAGATGAGCGTGGGAATCGTCACTTCGGCCCACCGAGTACATGCTGACCATCCGTCCCCGTTCGCAGTAGTTTTATGTCGTCCCACATCCTCGTCCACTCGCTATACTTCCCTACATAAGGACTATTTACTGAGGATAATTAACTTACAAACCCGCAAATCTTTTGGAATGTGGGATGGAAACCGCAACACCCGGAGCAACCCCACGCGGTCGCAAGAAAAGAGGGTAAATTTCACGTAGACAGCACTCGAGGTCAGAATCGATCCAGGGTCTCTGGAGCCTTCCGATATAGAAGCCGCTCCAATATACGCTCTCAGGTCGCCTTGCCCTTATTAAGGGGAAATGTGGTTCTAATCGTTCACCCTATCCAGATTTTATTTTCTTATTTGCAGATTGCTTTCAAACAAATATTGGAAAACGCAGTGATATAATTGTGCAAAGACGACCTTATTTGGCAGTGGATAACGCACCCGCAGACTCCTCCCCATGTTGATCTCCGTGAAGATTTCACACGTTCTCCCTGCCACCACGGTCAGTTAAGTTTTAGATTAGTTTTGAGACACAACGCGGAAAAATGCCATTCGGCCCGTCGAGACCTCGCCGACCAGCGATCCCTACATCATAACTGTACCCTACACAAATGAGGGTCAATTTACAATTTTAGAAGCCAATTAGCGTCAAACCGGTATGTCTTTGCAGTGTGGGAGGAATCCGGAGCACCCGGAAAAGTCCCGCACAGGTCACGGGAGAACGTAGAAACTCCATACAAACAACACCCGCAGTTAGTTTCGAACCCGGGTCTCTGGCCCTGTAAGGCAGCAATTTTACAGCTGCGCAACCGTGCCACCGGTCTTGGGAGCACCGGTTTCATCCCACGTACCAAAGACCTAATTGGGTGGCAGAGTAAATGGATTTTGTGTTTTGACGCTGATGCAGTTGCCGTTAACCACAAGTGGGCACTTGTGTGCCATATAAAGTGATAAATTGCATCGACGTACGGAAAGGAATGGAACTGAAGGGATTACCCCGAAAACCTCTGTGGTTCGAATGCTATCTCAGAAAGAAGGATGCAACAATTAACATGGAAAACAAAGACATTGTAAAATCAATGGTCAGTTTCACCCAAACATCAAAAACACTTTATTAATTTCGAAAAGAAAACTAATGGGCTTTTAATCACATTTTTTAATTCCTCCCTGAATTTGTTCTGCGACACCCCATAAATAAACGTGTTGGTGCAGGCACTCATACACCTCAGCATGTAGCCGGACTGTTCTGCAACGGTGAATGGGTCGTTGTAATCTGTTGCTAAAAGCTGAACGTCCATGAAGTACACACTGATGAAGCACACGAATGTAACCATCCACAGTAGTACGAAGCTACCGGATATGGCCAGCAATAGAATGATGGACTTCCTTCTGTTCTCAACCTCCTGATCTGCGCCGCTCTCGTCCTTCGTGATCCCTCGGAGACCGCTCCTCACTCTGTTGGCGTGTATAATGTGTCTGATTGTCAGGGCGTTGAGCAGTATGATCAGTAAAATTGGTGCCAATGGAGTTAGGATGGGTTCGACGGACCAATATGCTACCCAGAAAGGTGAGGTGTAGAAATCTGAGGTTACACCACAGGACCAAACTACGTTGTTTACGATTTCCCGAGGTACGTACACAAAATATATTGGGACATTTTGAATAATACTTAAGATACACGTCACTGCTATTACCAAAGACGCTGTTTTCTCAGTGCAATATTTTGCTCGTAACTTCGGATTACAGATGGTGACAAATCGATCGATAGTGAAAGTCACCGTTAGCCAGACCGAGCAATCAACAAAAACCAACATAATGGTAATGTACACGCTACAAATAGAGGTTAGGTTTAGGAATGAATACGGAAAATAACCAACAATGATCTCGTAGAAAATTACCTCGAAGATCAGAACCATTAAGTCAGCTACGGCCATGAATACAAGGTAGCGGGTGATACATTTGGAGAGTCCACACTTTCCCCGGGA
>NW_027604394.1:0-4000 GCF_053455715.1 Rhinoraja longicauda
ATGCGTGTTGGGGGCTGAGGGGTCAGATGTGTTGAGGGCTGGGGGTTAGGTGAGTGGGGGTCAGGGTTTCAGGTGTGTAGGGAGGGCTGGTTTTCAGGTGTGTGGGGCCGTGGGGTCAGTTGTGTGGGGGGTTTGGAGGTCAGGTGTGTGGGGCCTGGGGGTGAAGTGTGTGCAGCGGGGCTGGTTGTCAAGTGTTTGTTGGGGCTGGCGGGTCGTTTTTTTCGGGGGGCTGGGTGTCACTTGTGTGGGGGCGGCTGGGGGCAGGTGTGTGGGGCCGCTGGTGGGCAGGTGTGTGGGGGCGAGTGGTTAGGTGTGTGGGTGTCGGGGTCAGGGGGTCAGGTGTCTGGGGTTAATGGGGGTCATGTTTGTGCGGGGCTGCTTTCGTGTGTGTGGTGAGTCAGTGGGTCAGGCGTGGTGGGGGGGCTGGGCGTCAGGTGTGAGAGTGGCTGGGGGTCAGCTGTGTGAGCGGCTGGGGTTCAGGTGTGTGGCCGGCTGGGTGTCAGGTATGTGGGAGGGCTGGGGGTCAGGATTGTGGGTGGGAGGCTGGGGGCAAGGGAGTCAAGTGTGTGAGAGGCAGGGGAACAGGTGTCTGGGGGCTGGGTGACAAGGTGGTCAGGTGTGTGTGGGGGAGGCTAGGGTTCATGGGTTCAGGTGTGTGAGGGTGCTGGGTGACAGGTCAAACACAGTCTGGCATGTGGGGGGGGCGAAAGTCCGATGTGTGGGGGGGCTGGTGTTCAGGTTGTGGGGGGCTACAGATCAGGTATGTGGGGGGCAGGTGTACATGTCTGTGGGGAATATGTGTGTCAGATATGTGGGGTGGGATGGGGGTCTGGTGTCCGGGGCGCTGGGAGTTAGGTGTGTGGGGGCTGGGTTTCAGGTGTGTGGGGGCTGGGTTTCAGGTGTGTGGTGAGGCTGGGTGTCATGGGACAGGTGTGTGGTAGGGCTCGGTGACAGATCTGTTCTGGGGCTGGGGGTCAGGTGTGTCTGGGCGAGGGGTTGGGTGTCAGGTGCCTGGGGTTACTGGTGGTCATGTGGGTGGGGGGCTGGCTTCGTGTGGGTGGTGCGTTAGTGGGTCAGGCGTGTGGGGGCTGGGCGTCTGCTGTGGGTGCTCGGGTGGTCAGGTGTGTGTGGGGGCTGGGGTTCAGGTGTGGAAGGGGCTGGGGTTCAGGTGTGTGGGAGGGCCGGGGGTCAGGTGTGTGGTAGGCTGGGGTTCAGGTGTGTGGGGGGCTGGGGGTCAGGTGTGTGGCGGGCTGGTGTTCAGGAGTGTGGGGGTAGGTGGGGATCAGGGATTCAGGGGTTCAGGTGTGTGAAGGGATGGGGGTCAGGTATGTAGGGGTCTGTGGCTCAGTGTGTCAGGTGGGAGTGGGGGGCTCGGGGTCAGGTTTGTGAGAAGGTGCCTGGAGGTCAGGATTGTAGGGGGGCTGGGGAAGAGGTTTGTGGGGAATGTCAGGTGTCTGGGGGAGATTGGGGCAAGGGGTTCGGGTGTGTAGGGTGGTGGGGCTCAGTGCGTCAGGTGTGCGGGGAGCTAGGAGTCAGGTGTGTGGCAGAGCTGGAGGTCATGTATCTGGGTGGCTGGGTGTCAGGTGCGTGTGGGGGCTGGAGGTCTAGGGGTCAGGTGTGTGGGGTCGGGTGCTTAGGTGTGTGGGGTTCGGGTGGTCAGGTGTGCGCGGGGCTGCGGTGTTTGGTGGTGCTGGTGGATCGTTTTGTGGGGGGGCTGGGTATCACTTGTGTGGGGGCGGCTGGGGGCAGGTGTGTGGGGCCGCTGGTGGGCAGGTGTGCGGCGGCGAGTGGTCAGGTGTGTGTGTGTGTGTCGGGGTCAGGGGGTCAGAATCTGGGTTTAATGGGGGTCATGTGTGTGCGGGGATGCTTTCGTGTGTGTGGTGAGTCAGTGGGTCAGGCGTGGTGGGGGGGGGCTGGGCGTCAGGTGTGACAGGGGCTGGGGGTCAGCTGTGTGAGCGGCTGGGGTTCAGGTGTGTGGCCGGCTGGGGGTCAGGTATGTGGGAGGGCTGGGGGTCAGGATTGTGGGGGGGGGGGGCTGGAGGCAAGGGGGTCAGGTGTGTGAGAGGCTGGGGAACAGGTGTCTGGGTGCTGTGTGACAAAGTGGTCAGGTGTGTGTGGGGGAGGCTAGGGTTCAGGGGTTCATGTGTGTGAGGGTGCTGGGTGACAGGTCAAACACTTGTCAGGGCGTCAGGTGTGTGGAGGACTGATGTCAGTTGGTCAGGTTGTGGGGGGCTGCGGGCAGGGGGTCTGGTATGTGGGGGGGCGAAATTCCGATGTGTGGGGGGGCTGGGGTTAAGGTTGTGGGGGGCTACAGGTCAGGAATGTGGGGGGGCTGGTGTACATGTCTGTGGGGGATATGGGTGTCAGATATGTGGGGTGGGCTGGGGGTCTGGTGTCCGGGGCGCTGGTAGTTAGGTGTGTGGGGGGCTGGGTTTCAGATGTGTGGTGAGGCTGGGTGTCATGGGACAGGTGTGTGGTGGGGATCGGTGACAGATCTGTTCTGGGGCTGGGGGTCAGGTGTGTCTGGGCGAGGGGTTGGGTGTCAGGTGCCTGGGGTTACTGTTGGTCATTTCGGTGGGGGGCTGGTGTCGTGTGTGTGGTGCGTTAGTGGGTCAGGCGTGTGGGGGGCTGGGCATCTGCTGTGGGTGGTCGGGTGGTCAGGTGTGTGTGGGGGCTGGGGGTCACGTTTGTGAAGGGCTGGGGTTCAGGTGTATGAGCGGCTGGGGGTCAGGTGTGTGGGATGACTGGGGGTCAGGTGTGTGGGGGGTTGGAGGCAAGGGGTCAGGTGTGTGAGAGGCTGGATATCTGGGGGGCTGGGTTACAAGGTGGTCAGTTGTGTGTGGGGGAGGCTGGGGATTAGGGGTTCAGGTGTGTGAGGCGGCTGCGGAAAGGTCAAACACCTGTCAGGGTGTCAGGTGTGTGGAGGGCTGGTGTCAGTTGGTCAGGTTTTGGGGCTGCGGGCAGGTAGTCTAGTATGTGGAGGGTCAGGAGGTCCGATGTGTGTGGGGGAGGGTTCACGTGTTTGAGGGGCTGGATTTCAGGTGTGTGGGGGGGGGGCTGGTGGTCATGTCTGTGGGGGGTCTGTGTGTCAGATGTGACGGATGGGCTGGGGGTCTGGTGTCCGGGGGCGCTGGGTGTTTGGTGTGTGGTGAGGCTGGGTGGCGTGGGGCAGGTGTGTGGTGGGGCTCGGTGTCAGGTCTGTTCTGGGGCTGGGGGTCAGGTGTGCCGGGGCGAGGAATTAGGTGTGTGGGTGTCTTGGATGAGGGGGTTAGGTGTACTGGGGACATGTGTGTGGGGGGCTGGTGTCGTTTGTGTGGTGCGTTAGTGGTTCAGGCGTGTGTTGTGCCTGGGCGTCAGCTGTGTGGGGGTCGAGTGGACAGGTGTGTGTGGGGGCTGGGGGGCAGGTGTCTGAGGGGCTGGGGTTCAGGTGTGTGGGAGGGGTGGGGGTCAGGTGTGTGGGGAGGCTTGGGGTCAAGTGTGTTGGGGGCAGGGGGCAGATGTGTGGGGGGGCTGGGGGTTCGATATGTGATAGGCTGCGGCTCAGGGCGTCAGGTGTGTGGGGTCATTTGCTTGGGGGGCTGATTAGAGGGCTGGTAGTCAGGTGTGTGCGGTGTCTGTGGGTCAGGGGGTCAGGTGTGTGGGTGGGGCTGTGGATCAGCTGCGTTGCGTACTGTGGGTCAAGTGTCTATGGGGGCTTGGGGTCACGTACGTGGGGAGCTGGGGGTCAGGTGTGCGGGGGGTCAGTAGGTCAGTTGTGTGTGGGGGGGCTGGATGTCACGTATGTGGTGATGCTGCGGGTCAGGTGGAAGGTGTGTAGTGGGGCTGGATGTCAGGTGTGTTGTGGGGGTGGGGATCAGATGTGTTGTGGGGGTGGGCGTCAGATGTGTTGTGGGGGTGGGGGTCAGATGTGTTGTTGGGGTGGGGGTCAGATGTGTTGTTGGGGTGGGGGTCAGATGTGTTGTGGGGGTGGGGTCAGATGTGTTGTGGGGGTGGGCGTCAA
>NW_027604395.1:0-4000 GCF_053455715.1 Rhinoraja longicauda
AGGTTTGTGGGGGGGGCTGGGTGTCTGGTGTGTGCGGGGCTTGGGATCAGGTATGTGTGGGGGTCTGGGGATCAGGGGGTCATGTTTGTGGGGGGCTGTGATCATGTGTATGAGGAGTCAGGCGGTCAGGCGTGTGGGTGGCGTCAGCTGTGTGCGGAACTTTGGTTCAGCTCTGTGGGGGACTGAGGGGCCAGGTGTGGGTGGGTCAGGGGGTCAGTTGAGTGGGGGGCTGATGGTCAAGTGTGTGATGGGACTGGGGGTCAGGTATGTGGGGGACTGGAGGTGAGGTCTGCGTGGGGTTTGTCAGGTGTGTGTGGCTGTCATGTGTGGTGTCAGCTGTGTGCGGGGCTGGTGTCATGCTGAGTGGGTCAGGTGTGTGGGGTGCTTGGGGTTCAGATGTGTGCGGAGCTCGTGTTCAGGTGTGTGGGGGCTGGGGTGATGCTGGGTAGGTCAGGTGTGTGGGGTGCTTGGGGTTCAGGTTGATGCAGGGCTGGTGTTCAGGTGTGTGGGGGCTGAGGGGGTCACGTGTGTGGGGGGAGCTGGGAGTCAGATGTGTGGAGGACTGGGGGCAGGTGTGTTGGGGGCTTGGGGTTCATGTGTGTGCGGGTTTGGTGTTCAGGTGTGGGGGGGTCTGGGGAGAAGCTGAGTGGGTCATTTGTGTGGGGAGCTTGGGGTTCAGGTCTGTGCGAGGCTGGTGTTCAGGTGTGTGGGGGCAGAGGGGGTCAGGTGTGTGGGTGAGGGCTGGGAGTCAGGTGTGTGGAGGGTTGGGGGCAGGTGTGTGGGGGGCTTGGGGTTCAGGTGTGTGCGGGGCTGGTGTTCAGGTGTGTGGGGGGGGGGGGCTGAGGGGCAATTGTGTGGAGCGCTGGGGGCAGGTGTGCGGGGCGCTGGGTTTATGGTGTGGGAGGGGGTTGGGAATTAGTTGCTCCGGTGTGTGGGGTCTGGTTGTCAGGTGTGTGTGGGGGGAGGCTGTGGTTCAGGAATGGGGGGATGGGCTGGGGGCACGTATGTGGGGGGCTGGGAGTCATGTGTTTGTGGCTACTGGGGATCAGAGGTCAGGTTTGTGGGGACTGGGTGTCAGATATGTGGGGGGGCTGGGGTTCAGGTATGTGGGTGGGGGGGCTGAGAGGTTCAGGTATGTGGATGGCTGGGGTTCAGGTGTGTGCGGTGCTTGGGTTCAGGGGTGTGGGGGGCTGGGGACAGGTGTCCGGTGGGCTGGGTGACAAATTGGTCAGGTATGTGTGGGGATTGGTGTCAGGTGTGTGGTGGGCTGAGGTGGTCAGCTGTGTGGGGCTGGGAGTCAGGTGTTCGGGGTGTGGCTGTGGTTCAGGAGTGTGGGTGTGGCTGGGGCGCAAGTGTGTGGGGGCTGGGTGTCATGTGTGTGTGGCTACGGGGGATCAGGGTTCAGGTGTGTGGGGAGTGGTGTTCAGGTTTGTGGGGGCTGGGGGTCACATGGGTGTGTGGGGGGTTGAGGTCAGGTGTATGGGGGGCTGGGTGTCATGTGTGGGGGGCTGGGTGTCAGGCTTGTGTGTGGGTGGAAGTCATGTGTGTGCGGGGCATGGTTCAGGTGTGTGTGGAGGCAGTGGGTCAGGTTTGTGGTGGGCTGGGTGTCAGGTGTGGGGGGTTGAGGTCAGGTGTATGGGGGGCTGGGTGTCAGGTTTGTGGGGGGCTGGGGGTCAGGTGTGGGGGGGCTGGGTGTCAGGTGTGGGGGGGCTGGGGTCAGGTGTGTGGGGGGTGGAAGTCAGGTTTGTGGGGGCTGGGGTTCAGTTGTGTGCGGGGCTTGAGTTCAGGTGTGTCGGTGGGGTTGTGGGGGGCTGTGGCGGTCAGGTGTGTGGAGGGCTGAAGTCAGGTGTGTTGGGGGCAGGGTGTCAGGTGTTTGGTGGGCGAGGGGTTCAGGTATGTGGGGGGGGGCTGGGAACCAGGTGTGTGGTAGGCTGCGGGTCAGCTATGTTGGGGGCTGCTGATGGGGTCAGCTGTGTGGGCGGCTCGCGTTCAGGTGTGTGCGGAGCTGGTGTTCAGGTGTGTGCATGGCTGGTGTTCAAGTGTGTTGGGGGCTGTGGAAAAGGTGTCCAGGGGGCTGGGTAACAAGTTGCTCAGGAGTGTGGGTGCCGTGGGGGTCAGGTGTGTGGGGGGCTGAAGTTGTCACTTGTGTGGTGGGGGGGTTGGGCGTCAGTTGCTCTGTGGCTGGGGTTCGGGTGTGTGTGGAGGGCTGGGGATCAGATGTGTGGGGGGCTGGGGTCAGCTAATCGGGGGGTTCTGAGGGGGTCGGGTGTGTGCGGGCTGGTGTTGGTGTGTGGGGGGGCTGAGGGACAGCTGGGTGACAAGGTGTTCTGGTATTTGTGGGGGTTGGGGGTATGTGTGTGGCGTGCTGGGTGTCAGATGTGTGGGGGGATGGTTGTCAGGTGTGCGAGGGGGGGGCTGTGGTTCAAATGGTGTGGGGGCCGGCTAGGGGGGCACGTATGTGGGGGGCTGGGTGTCATGTGTGTGTTGCTACTGGGGATCAGGGACCAGGTGTGTGGGGACTTGGGGTCAGGTGTGTGTGAGAGACTGGGGTCAGGTGTGTGGGGGGCTGGCGGCCAGGGGGTCAGATGTGTGGGGGTCAGGGTCAGTTGAGTGATGGGCTGTGGGTCAAGTATATGGGGGGACTGGGGGTCAGGTATGAAGGGGACTTGAGGTGAGGTGTGAGGTTTGGGGTCAGGTGTGTGTGGGGGGGTCTGGCTATCAGGTGCGTGGGGGCCAGGAGTCAGCTGTGTGGGGGCTGTGGGTCAGGTGTCTGGGGGGATGCTGAGGGGGTCAGATGTGTTTGGGGGGGTTGGGGATCAAGTGTGTGCGGGGCTGGAAATCAGCTGTGTGGGTGGCTGGAGGACATGTGTCCGGGGGGTTGGGCGACAAGGTGTTCAGGTGTGTGGGGGGCTGATGGGGTCAGGTGTGTGTGGGGGTTGGTCATCAGTAACTCCGGTGTCTGGGGTCTGGTTGTCAGGTGTGTGTGTGGGGGAGGTGGCTGTTGTTCAGAAGTGTGGGGGGGGGGGTGGGCTGCGGTGCACGTATTTGGGGGGCTGGGTGTCATGAGTGTGTGTCTACTGGAGATCAGGTGTGTGGGGACTAGGGTTCATGTGTGTGGGGACTGGGCGTCACGTGTGTGGGGAGCTGGGGTCAGGTGTGTGGGGGCTGAGTGTTAGGTTTATGCGGCGCTGGAGTTCAGATGTGTGCGGTGCTGGTGTTCAGGTATGTTGGGGGGGTGGTGACAGGTGTCAGTTGGGTTGGGTGAAGGTGGTTAGGTGTGTGCGGTGTTGGGTGTCAGGTATGTGGTGGGATCAAGGGGTCAGGTGTGTGGGGCTGGGAGTCAAGTATGCGGGGGGTGGCTGTGATTCAGTAGTGTGGGGGCGGGGCTGGGGTGCACGTGTGTGGGGGGCTGGGTGTCATGTGTGTGTGGCTACTTGTGATCAGAGGTCAGGTGTGTGGGGAGTGCGGTTCTGGTACGTGGGGACTGGGTGTCAGCTGTGTGCGGGGTTGTGGTTCAGCTATATGGGAGGAGGGCTGAGGGGGTCAGGTGTGTGGGAGGGCTGGGGTTCAGGTGTATCTGAGGGATGGGTGTCAGGTTTGTGGAGGGCTGAGGGGGTCAGGTGTGTGGTGCGGCTGGGTGTCTGGTGTGTGGGGGCTGGGAGTCAGGTGTGTGAGGGCTGCGGAGGTGGTCAGGTGTCTGGGGGGCTGGGAGTCAGGTGTGCGTGGGGTGCTGTGGGGGTCACGTGTGCGGGGCTGGGATTCAGGAGTGTGGGGTGCGGCTGAGTGGTTCAGGTGTGTGGGGGCTGGGGATCAGTTTTGTGGGTGGCTGGGGGCCAGCTATCTGGGGAGCGCTGAGGGGGTCAGGCGTGTGGGGGCTGGGGGCCAGCTATGTGGAGGCTGAGGGGGTCGGATGTGTGGAGGGCTGGGATTCATGTGTGTGGGGCGGGTGGGGTTGAGATGTGTGTGGGGCTGGAGTTCAGCTAGGTGGGGGGCTGGGGTT
>NW_027604396.1:0-4000 GCF_053455715.1 Rhinoraja longicauda
AAATGTTTATTTCAGTTTCTACGAGTGCCAGATTTACACTGCATGATGGGAGATATGCTCTCTTGAATTGCATGATAAATAAGCACATAAATGAAGTCTGCGTGTGTGGCAGCTTTCTCTGTACCGATGTGTGGACAGCCCAGACGGATGAGTTGGTCATTTACTCTTAGACCAACCTTGCTGTCTGGTCTGTGGGTTTGAATTCACATCTACCTGTTAACTGGTCTAAAGTAGTTCACTACAAAATAAACTGCAGATTGAACAGAGCCATAGCTAGTGTTCACCGGCTGGAACTAATATTACCCACTGGGCGAAGTACACAGCACATTTAACCATCTCCCCTTTCTCAGATCCGAAACTGCATTTTAATTTTTAGCATTATGTGTTATTCTTTCAAGTGTATGCCGGAGAGAGTTAATTTGCATTTCTCACCTGTGTTAATTAAGATGAAAATAACAAGTTAATGCATCTTCAGCTGCCGTGTTTACCAGCGTGGATAGAGCAGCAAGATAGAGTGGCACGGTAGGGCGGCACGGTAGCGCAGCGGTAGAGTTGCTGCTTTACAGCGAATGCAGCGCCGGAGACTCAGGTTCGATCCTGACTACGGGTGCTGCACTGTAAGGAGTTTGTACGTTCTCCCCGTGACCTGCGTGGGTTTTCTCCGAGATCTTCGGTTTCCTCCCACACTCCAAAGACGTAGGTTAATTGGCTGGGTAAAATGTAAAAAAAATTGTCCCTAGTGGGTGTAGGATAGTGTTAATGTACGGGGATCGCTGGGCGGCACGGACTTGGAGGGCCGAAAAGGCCTGTTTCCGGCTGTATATATATGATATGATATGATATGATATGATAGAGTTAGTGCTCTTTAAAGTTTAGATTAATTATGGATATTGAACTTGAGTTAACCCTTTAGAGTCGAACATTTGAATTAAAAAGAATGGATTATTTGAGAGGCTCTGGGAAAAATGGATCGTTTATTTGAGCCATAACACCAACTAGACAAATGCCGAGCTAGATATTGGAATATTGTGTTATATAGAACTAGATGGTATGTTTGTGCGAATATTGAAATATCTCTAAATAACCAATCATTGTTACTTTTTTATATATTATTTGCTAAGTGTACCACACTGTCTTATTCAAATGTTTTTATTGATTTATTTATCTCCTCTACTTATTTATTTATTTATTTTTGTTGTTTTTCTTATTTTATTTCATTTTTGATCATGATGTTGTACTGTTTTGTATATATCTCTATGAAAAATCAATAAAAACTGAAGAGAAAAAAAAGAAAGGATTCTTTATTTTACATCATATCAAACGTAAAACATCGGTGTCAGTTTTAATGATATCATGTCACTGCTTATCCAGACCCATCGCTGACCACACTGATAATGTTACTGCTTATCCAGACCCATCACTGACCAAACTGATAATGTCACTGCTTATCCAGAGAGAAAGAGAGTGAAGAGTGTGGGGAGTGTATGAGGAGAGAAAGGGGAAGAGTGGAGAGAAAGGAGGAGGTGTGTGGGGATGGAGGGTGGGAAGAGAGGGGGTGTGGGGAGAGGAATTGAATAGTGTGGGGAGAGAGAGGGAATGGGGGAGAGAGAGGAGGCAGGATGAGTGTGGTGAGCTAGCGGGGAGTGTGGGGAGAGAGGGGGAGTGTTGGGAGAATGATGGGGAGGAGTGTGGGGAGAGTGGTGGTTTTAGGGTACAGGGGAGAGAGGAGTGTGAGAGAGAGGGAGGAAGGTTTGTGTGGAGAGAGAGTGGGAGGAATGTGCGGATGGAGGGGAAGGAGTGGGGAGAGAGAGAGGAGGTGGGTGTGGGAGAGAGGAACGTGTGTGGGGAGAGAGAGGGAGGAGTGATGGGGGAGGAGGGGGATTGTGGAGAGAAAGGAGAAAAGTGGGAATTGAGAGGGGAGGACTGTGGGGAGAGGGAGGGGAGGAGTGGGGATACAGAGGGAGAGGACTGTGAGAGAAAGGGAGGATGGATTGTGTGGAGAGAAAGGATGCAAGGGGGAGTGTGGGAGAGGGAGAGGAGATGGATGGGGGAGAGAGGAAAATGTAGGGAGAGAACGGGAGGAGTGTGGGGAGAGGGGGAGGAGTGGGGAGACAGTGGGGGGGGTGTCAAAGAGAGGGAGGAAGGATAGTTTGGAGAGCGAGTTAGAGGAATGTGAGGATGGAGGGGAGGAGTGGGGGAGAGTGAAATGAGGATGGGGAGGAATGTAGCGAGAGCGAGGGGTACAGGGGAAAGAGGTACAAGAGGAGTGATGGGAGAGAGTGGAGTAGTGGGGAGTGAGTGGAGGAATGTGGCGGAGAAAGGGGAGGGGAGGGATAGAGGAAGGAGTGAGGCGAGAGAGGAGAGGTATGTAGGGAGAGAGAGATGGGGCAGAGAATGGACGAATGGGGGAGAGAGGGGAGGAGATAGAGGTGGAGGTGTGTGGGGAATGAGGGGGAATGTGGGGAGAGAGACGGGGAGGAATGGGGGAGACATAGGGGGAGGAGTGTGGGGACAGAATGAGAGGTGTGGTGAGTGTGTGGGGAGAAAGACAGAGTGTGGGGTGGAGAGTGAGAGGAGAGTGGGGAGGGAGGGGGTGTGGAGAGAGAGGTAGAGGTGTGTGGGGAGAGAGATTGGATGTGGCAGGACAGAGGGGAGTGTCGGGAGAGAGTGGGGAGGAGTGTGGAGAGAGTGGAGGAGGTGGGATGCCAGAGGGTCGGAAAATTGGGGATAGAGAAGGGGGATTATTATGGGGGAGAGAGAATGGACGGAGGGGGAGGGAGAGAGGCAGAGAGAGTGAGGAGTGTTGGGGGAGACGCATTATGTGTTACTCTATCACTCGTATGCCGGAGAAAGTTATTTACTCATTTTAACCACTGCCTATTAAAATGAAAATAACAAATAGAATCGTCTGCACCTGCCAACGCGGATAGAACAGGAAGATGCAGTGAGAGCTCATTAGAGGCGACATTAATTACTGATAATGTCACTGCTTATCCAGACCCATCACTGACCACACTGATAATGTCACTGCTTATCCAGACCCATCACTGACCACACTGATAATGTCACTGCTTATCCAGACCCATCACTGACCACACTGATAATGTCACTGCTTATCCAGACCCATCACTGACCACACTGATAATGTCACTGCTTATCCAGACCCATCACTGACCACACTGATAATGTCAATGCTTATCCAGACCCATCACTGACCACACTGACGTGACACACAAGTATGTTCTTTGTATCATCCATTCCAAGGACATCTCACATACTGTAACAACCAGCTACCCAGTTCCATCGCACGCTGCTCAAATATATTTTCACCAGTGACACGTTTGACAACATTTGCCCCATGCTGATTGGTACGGACACCTCTGAACTCACTGATGGTTTCACTTCCAATCTGTGTCTGATTCTGAACACACTTACACTACAAATGAGCACCCAAATACGGAAAAATCAAGACTTAACTGCTCTTCCAAGTTCCAGCGCTCTCCTCAGTTGTACTTCAAATATCTGCGAGGCCCTTTTGTGTAGTTCTCGTCACCATATTATAGATATGATGCCCTGTTGCCAGAGACAATGCGGAACAGATTCACCAGGATTTTATCTGGAATGGACAGCGTTAGTTTGAAGACAGAATCAATTGGGTGGGCTTGGTCTTCTTGGAGCGCAGGAACGCAGGAGGATCTCATAGACGTGTTTTAGATCATGAAAGGAATAGATCGGGTCGATGCTCAGCTTCTCCTGCCCTGAGTAGGAGAATCGAGGTCCAGAGGACATACGTTTAAGTTGAAGGGAAAATGATTGAATAGGAATCAGAGGGGTAACCTTTTCACACAATGGGTGGTAGATATATGGAACAAACTGCCAGAGGAGGTATTTGAGGCAGGGACTATCCCAATATTTGTGAAAAAGTTAGACAGGTCGGGTACATGAATGGGACAGGTTTGGTGGGATGTGGACCAAATGCAGACAGGTGGAACTTGTGTAG
>NW_027604397.1:0-4000 GCF_053455715.1 Rhinoraja longicauda
TGGCCTCTCTTAACCCTCTGATCTCTGTTATTTGCTTCTCCATTCTGGGTAAATGACAGTGCATCCATTCTATTTATTCCCCTCACGATTTATACACCTTTGTAACATTACCACTCCCCCCCTCTCCCAGCCTCCTGCCATCCAAGGAATATAGAACTTAACTCCACCTAGAGCTCAGGCCATAAAGATAATTATGAGCGAAGCCCTGCTTTAACTAACAACGGTGATACCACAAATGGGAAAAAGGTACATAGACTGGACCGAGAGCCACGAGTCACACGGCAGAGAAACAGCCCAGCAACTATCCTTGTCTACGATTTCCAATTAATAAGTCCCAGCACATGCTCCGTAGATTATTATGCTTCGACGTTATCTCATTTAAAGAGCGCGATACGGATCTTCAACTCGGTGCAGAGATTGAAGTCATGATTTGTCCGTCGAAAAAAAAGTGCCCTTCAAAGGACCAACAGTTGATCAGATGGTCTACCCTGGCACCTTCACGATAATTCATACGGTCTGCCATCCCTACTCCATGGCGAATATTTGTCTATGGAACAGATGCGCTACACCACTGCGAACTATGTTCTGCATTCTGTATCTTCCTTTTGCTTCATTTATTGTTCTTGATTTTGAACTGATAATATTTGTATATCGTATTTAATCTGTTTGGATCGCATATAGCACAACGTTATTCGTGCGGCTCGATAAACGTGGCAATAATGAACCTGAACCTGAAGCCTAAATCTCAATCCACCTTTCAACTTATTTGGTTACACCTTTACAAACCAATGAGCCTCATAGTTAATAGAAGCATTGTATCATTAATACTTTTACCTATGCACATCGGCACAAATCGGGTTCTACATCCGGTCCAATGAAGGATTTATGTTTCTATAGAACTCTAATGCTCCAAATGCAAAGATGCGGCTCCCAGAGGAACGGTGGACCGGAATTATGCAAGGTGGCTTGAGAAAAGATTGTTAATTATTACAAATACGCGGACAAATCGGGGTTTGGTGGAAATATGAAAACTACATTCATAAAGAACTATTTTCTTCATTCTGTAGCTTCCCCTTAACCCGATCTATTGTACTTTTCGTTACACTGATTGTTTTTGTGTTTGGAATATTTGAACTGAGTGAATAGCATGCAAAAACAAGGCTTTCCACTGCACATCGGTACGTGTGATAATAATAGACCTAACCTGACCAAATGACCTGAGATAAATAACGACTCTGATCAGCGCGGGAATGTTCGTACTGCGATGCTGACTAAGATTGTACACGAGACACAGGCGGTGTTGATATAAAAGAGAAGGTGATGAATGGCCGTTAACCAGAAATGGATTGTTGGGCAGTGGCGAAGAGAAGGTGAAGTGTGGGGATGGGAGTAAGAAAACAAAATACACGCTGATATTGGGTTGCGGGCCGTAGTAATTCTCCGGCATCTGAAATACAAGAGGAGGTCGGGATATACTCAGATGACAGAACACATCCGCGGAGAGAAGGAATATATGTTATGTCAGAAGTTAATGATTTCATCAAAACGATATTGACGAGCAACATGCAGTGTGGTATCAATTTTCAAACCAAAAGCAACATCGGTGCTGCTCGTCGGCCCACCTGGACATTATTGCAGAATCAGTTCCTGCTCAACATTTATTGCACAACAGCTACCTAATTATTTCTTGCTACTGTCTCATTGGCATCTGTATTTCCAAATGCTCTGGCTGTAGAACACTTCACCACTAACTCCTTCGACTGCTTGTCCCATGTACCCACCACCGTTGGAGTGTAAATTCCTTCCTTCAGTTTCTTGTAAATCTTGCCACTCTGACGTGGAGCAATCACATTGAAGCGACACCCTAGAAGGCACACAAACGAAAACAAAAAGACAATTGTTATGTCCCCTGTTACCGTTGTCAAAATACGGCAACAGAATAAAGGGGAGGCCATTTAAAACTGAGGTTATTCACCCAGATAGTTGTGAATTTGTGGATTTCTCTGCCACAGAAGGCAGTGGCGGTCAATTCACTTTGTTGAATTTGAAAGAGAGTTAGATAGAGCTCTAGGGGCTAGTGGTATCAAGGGATATGGGGAGAAGGCAGGCACAGGTTACTGATTGTGGATGATGAGCCATGATCAGAATGAACGGCGCTGCTGGATCGAAGGGCCAAATGTCCTCCTCCTGCAACTATTTTCAATGTTTCTACAAGCATATTGTTACATTTAATGGCAGCTTGGTCAGGGAATAACTCTGCCAGGACCGCGAGAAATTGCAGAGGATTGTAAATATAGCCCAGTCTATTAGAGACCCCAGACCAATCATATTATCCATCTACATTCCACGCTGCATAACATTACCCAAACACCCAACATAATCAAAGACTTTGCCAACCCCGCTCAGTTCTTCTTTCCCCAACTCCAAATGGTAGAGAAGCTTGAAAGCGCGCATCACCAGACTTAGGAATAGGTTCATTTCCTCCGTTATTGGGCGGTCCTTCCATAGGCTAGGATACTAATTCAATTCCCTCTACCCCATCATGGACATTGAACTTCGTCTGAGGTACAGATGTACAACCATGCGCTGCAGTGCTGATACATGGATTCTGCACTCTGTAACTTCCACTTTTCTCTATCTATTGTCATGTGTCATACACCGCCGGGACAGGTCCTTCCACCCAGCCTGCCAACGCCGATCAATGTACCCCATCTACAAAGTCCCAACTACCGCCGTTGCCGTGGATCACTCTCAACTCTTCCTAGATGTGCTTGTCCAAATGTATTTTAAATGATGTTAAATAGGCATGCAATAGCCCATCTACAGTTTGTATTTCAACGACCTCCTTTTGCACCTCATTCTATATGTCTTCCATCCGCTGTGCGAATCCATACAGTTACCACGCTTTGAGTGGATCCACACACACAAGTGCCCTTTGTCGACTAGCTTGAATCGACAGCATCAATATATGAGGAATGTAATCTCTTTGGATAGCATGCAGAACAAAGTTGTTTGCTGCACCTCGGAACATGTAACAATATTAAATCTAAAACTGAAGCTAAAACCTAAAGCGCCTGTCACCTGCAGTAGCCACAACAACACCAAACCAGCAGGATCTTCCGTCGGTCGTAGAAGCATTGCTTCATCCGTCGTTCGAGCTGTGCACCACGGCACAGCAAGTAATATTTTTGCTTTCTGTTTTCACAGAACGCGAGTTCTCCAATTGCACTTGTCCAGTTCTATGGAGAACAGAATTAGGCAATGTGACCATATTCAGCATGACATTCTATGCAATGAACCATTTTCTGCATTCTGTATCTTCCTCGCTCCATCTACGGACTTTAACTGATTGTAGTTGATGGTGTATCTAAACTGAGCGGAAAGCGTGCAAACCCACGCCTTTCATTGCACCTCGGAACATGTGATGATAATAGACGTGGTCTAACCTCACCTAACCTAATGATCTGACATAAGTAACAACTATGATCAGAGCTGAATATTCGAACTAAGATGACTACTAAGATTTTCCATGTAATACAAACTGTATTGATATACAAAAGAAGGTACTGAGTGGGAGTTAACCACAAATGAACTGTTGGACAAATGCGAAGACATGGTGAGGAGGAAGATCACAGTAAAACACCTGATACCGTATCGCGAACCGTATTAATGACCGTGCATGTGCATTACTGGTGTATAGAAAATAGACAATAGACAATAGGTGCAGGAGTAGGCCATTCGGCCCTTCGAGCCAGCACCGCCATTCAATGTGATCATGGCTGATCATTCTCAATCAGTAGCCCGTTCCTGCCTTCTCCCCATACTCCCGACTCCGCTATCCTTAGGAGCTCTATCTAGCTCTCTCTTGAAAGCATCCAGAGAATTGGCCTCCACTGCCTTCTGAGGGAGAGAATTCCACAGATTTACAACTCTCTGAGTGAAAAACGTTTTCCTCATCTCCATTCCAAATGGCTTACCTCTTATTTTTAAACTGCAGCCC
>NW_027604398.1:0-4000 GCF_053455715.1 Rhinoraja longicauda
GACGCTGCCTGTCCCGCTGAGTTACTCCAGCGCTTTGTGTCTATCTTCAGTGCAGTTACCTTAATACACAAGTCTTTCAGTGATCAGACTCTGTACAAAACCACAACTCAACTAAACAGGTGTTTGACCGTGGGAACTAGCTACAGACACGGAATTGCGTACGTGAGTTCTGTCCGCTGCTCGTCTCTGGAGAATCGACTAACAATCTATCAGGGGGCAGTGTCCTTGTGGTCAGCAGTCGTCACTGTGTGGAGAACAAGAATGTGTGGAGGGGAAAATTTACATCACCAAACGGAAGTAAAATAAGGAAGTATTTCTTTATCAGCAAACAGTTAACCCCTTTCATCCCTGATGGGCCATGCCTTTGACTTAGTTTTAAACATTTATATCAAACAATGTATTCAATTATTAAAAATAATATTTACAATACAATAAAACAAAACAGAGCCCACCATTATAATACAAGACAAACAAATATAGTAAATGGACTACCATACAACTACGCTACAATCCTTGTCCAGGATGCATTCCACCCCTCGCGGTGCCCAGCGGTCCCGGAAATACCCCAGAGCGCCCGTGGACAGCGCGTGGTCCCTGTCTAATGCCACCTGGGTATGGACGTAACCCCAGAAATGGGGCAGGCAGCCGGCTCAGGCAGAGCCCTCTTCCACCTGGCGCCATGACTCGCGGATGGCCAACTTGGCCAGGCCCAGGAGAAACCTCAACCAGGACATCTTCAACCCCACCCTCTCCCCAACACACAGGGTGTCCAAAGATGAGGATGGTGGGTGGGACTTTGACTCAGTGGAGGGAGTGCTGCACTGTGGGAAGAGTCCCTCACTATCTCTGCAAACCTATTCTGGCTCTGAAACTATTCCTGGTCTCTGTAACCCCTACCGGCCCAGGGCCGTTTTTACAGCATTATGGGCCCCCGGGCAAAGCAGTGTACTGGGGTCCCTACTGTTACTCTCCCCCACCCCCCTTTCCCTACCAGCCCCCCCCGTCGTGCCGGCGAAAAACACTTACCGAAAAGCACTTAGCGATGGACTTAGGGTGCTACATTGTTGCGAATAGCACTTACAGATCGCTGTGAGAAGCACTTAGTGAACGAAAATGTTGCGAAAAAAGTACTTATTGAACCTACATTTTTAAAGTAGTATTTATTTATTGCAAGTCACTTAACATACACAGATCAGCATGGGGCCCCTATGCTCGTGGGCCCCCGGGCAAGTGCCCATCAGGCCCATGCGTTAAGAAGGCCCTGCACTGGCCCCCACACCCCCTCCACATCTCTGTACCCCCTCCCCTCCCATGCGGCCCCTACACCCCTCCCTCTCTCTGTAACCCCATCCCCTCCACCCCACCCTGGCAAATTAGAGGTCTTTAATCTAACGGGTGTGACAGTCTCCTGTTCCACGGTGCCATGGTTAGGTTGCTCATTTGGACAAGACTGCACTGATTCAAGAATTGTGGGAAAGAACTGCAGATGCTGGTTTAAATGGAAGATGTTGAGGAGGTCCACACGTCGTGTAAACACTCTGTTTAATCATTAACCGAATATAGTTCCGTCGCTCACCCGCGCATGCGCGAGTTCTGGCGCTGTGAGGCAGCAACTCTACCGCTGCACCACCATCCCTCCCCTAACGTGGATATCACCCAGTCCATCACACAAAGCAGTCTCCCCGCTCCACTGCCCAAAGGGCCCGTTAGAAAGCATTTTATCAGGATGCATCGCAGCTTGGATTGGCAACAGTTCCATCCACACAGCAACAGGCTCTTCGGACCACCACATCCATGCTAGCGCTTTTTTTTGGGCCCATCTATTGGTATAGTTGTACAATTACAATGTTCACCAGCATTCAATGTTTGCATGAAACCCTGGCAAGTCGTATCATATAAGGTCATAAGTGATAGGAGCAGAAATAGACCATTCAGCCCATCAAGTCTACACCGCCATTCAAACTTGGCAGATCTATCTCTCCCTCCTAACACCATTCTCCTACCTACTCCCCATAACCTCTGACACCCGCACTAATCAAGAATCCATCTATCTCTGCCTTAAATACATCCACAGACTTGGCCTCCACAGATTCATCACCCTCTGACTAAAGATATTCCTCCTCATCTCCTTCCGACTGAACCATCCTACCACAACAAGAGAGCAGTGCTGAGCTACTAACTACCTCTTTGATGAACCTCGGACTGTCCTTGATCAGACTTTGCTGGCTTTACCTTGCACTAAACGTTATTCCCTTATCATGTATCTGTCCACTGCAAATGGAACAATTGTATCATGTGTGCAAAGGAACTGCAGATGTTGGTTTAAACCGTAGATAGACAGAAAATGCTGGCGTAACTCAGTAGGTCGCAGCATCTCTGGATAGAAGGAATGGGTGACATTTAGGGTTGAGACCCTCCTTCTTTACAGAGATGCTGCCTGTCCCACTGAGTTACTCCAGCATTTTGTGTCTATCATCGATTGTAATCATGTGTTGTCTTTCCACTGACTGGTCAGCACGAACAAAAGCTTTTCGCTGTATCTCTGTACACATGACAATAAACATAGAAAACATAGAAGGATAGAAAATAGGCCATTCGACCCTTCGAGCCATCACCGCCATTCAATATGGTCATGGCAGATTATCCAAAATTAGTACCCCATTCCTGCTTTCTCCCCATATCCATTGATTTCATTAGTCCTAAGAGCTAAAACTAACTCTCTCTTGAAAACATCCAGTGAAATGCCCTCCACTGCCTTCTCTGGTAGAGAATTCCACAGATTCACAACTCTCTGGGTGAAAAAGTTTGTCCTCATCTCAGTCCTAAATGATGTACCCCTAATTCTTGTACTGTGCCCTGTGGTTCTGGAATCCCCCAACATTGGGAACATTTTTCCTGCATCTAGCCTGTCCAATACCGTCTGAATTTTATATGTTTCTATAAGATCCCCTAACTTCCATTTTAACTTCCAGTGATTACAAGCCCAGTCGACCCATTCTTTCATCATATGTCAGTCCCATCAACCCGGGAATTAACCTGGTTAAAATGTGTTGGAAAGAACAGACACACAAGTTCAGGAAGGTCTCGAACATGACAGCTCTGATAGTAAATGCTCACTCCATGTTCCTCAGTGGAGTACACGAAAATGAAGTTATTCATATTGTTAACAAATACAGTAACAAAACGTCTACTGATTACAATCCAATTGATATGACATTGGTCAAAAATATCATTATTGAATATAGTAGACCAAGTGGACCCGTTGGACCCAAACCTCTCCTGCATTGCTGCAGCACCCTCTCCTCCTTCCTCCGCCCCCCACCTCCCTGCACCCCCCTCCCTTCCTCCCTCCCCCAACCCCTCCCCCTCCACACTTCCTCCCTTCTCCCCCCTCCCCAATACCCCCTCCCTCCATCCTCCCCCTCCTCACATTCCCCTCCCTCCCTGCCTCCCTCGCGAGGAGATAGATTTAAACTTTAAATAACTTAAAAAATATAACACCAATTTCAATGAAACTTCTTCCATTAGCACCAAAGGGACGACGGTGAGTAAGGTGGGCCTAAAATTGTCGCGCTATCGTGTACCATTTTGGCTGTAATTCAGGAACAAACAAACGAGAGTTTTAGTATATTGATAGTAAAACAGTTCACACATAAATGTAATCAATCCTTCCTCACAGGCACATATCCCAACAAAACGAAAATAGTGAAAGTCATTCCTTTCTACAAGAACGGAGATAGACATTTATGTTCAAATTACAGGCCGATATCTCTGCTTCCTCAATTCTGAAAAATATTAGATAAATTATTTGTACAAAGACTTGGAATCTTTATTGATACTAAGTGATCACCAGTATGGATTTCGAGCTAAAAGGTCTATCTCACTAGCGCTAATGGAACTAGTTGAGAATATTTTAATTCCAATTTATAATAACGAATGTACTGTGGGAGTATTTATAGATCTCAAAAAAGTGTTTGATACTATAGATCATGATTTGCTG
>NW_027604399.1:0-4000 GCF_053455715.1 Rhinoraja longicauda
AGTGCAGAGGGACGACCTTACTGAGGCATGTAAAATTATGTCAACTACAGCAGGGTTGAGTAGATGGTCACAGTTATTTCCCAGGCTGGGAGAATCTAAACCTAGAGAACGTACGTTTAATTGAAAGGGGAGAGATTTAAGGGAATTCTGACTTCAACGATGGAACAATACTTTCTTTTGAGGCGGTGGGGACGGATACCATCACAGCAAATAAACAGCATTTGGACAGCCATTTGTTTCGGATGGAAATGGACGGATATGGGACAAATACAGGTGAATGAGATTACCGTAGATAGGCATCTCGGTCTGCAGTCGGGCCGAAGGACCTGTTTCCCTGCTGTTCCCATGACTGGAATCAGAGGTTCTGTTATCTCTAATGTGCTCTGTCATCGGTCTCCCCAGTTGTAGCCACATAGCAGACACATCACTGACTGCACAACAGTGGCGATACTGTATTGGGTGGTGGTGTCACCAACAACGGAGGCACATTGTTCATCACCCTCACAAGTGTCCAACAGGTGTTTCACTCTCCTCAAACTAAACTCTAGCCTGGACATCCGAGGAACTAAACGTAAATAGGTGTCGAAATTTCTCACATCTGCAGTTTAAACAACAAAATGATATAACTGCCTGTCATATACGTTGGTCATTTTAATATGTCTCTGATCATTTAAGTGTTTCTTTCAGTTTCTCTGTGTGTCAGTTATACACAGCAGGAAGCGAGAAACGCTCTCTTGAATTAGTTCATATATAGGCACAGAAATACAGACTGAGTGCGTGTGAGAGCTCTCTTAAATTCACTGGAATTTAGGATGAGAGGGGATCTTGTCGAAACATGTAGAATTCTGAAGAAGGGTCTCCACCCATTCCTTCTCCCAAGAGATGCTGCCTGTCCCGCTGAGTTACTCCAGCTTTTTGTGTCTATCTTCTATTTAAACCAGCATCTGCAGTTCCTTCTTACACATATACATATCTTAAGGGATTGGACAGGCTAGATACAGGAAAAATATTCCCGATGTTGTGGGAGTCCAGAAAAGGGATCACAGTTTACGAATAAGGGGTAGCTCAATTATTACTGAGATGAGGAAAAACTGATCTGTCGTCGGCCTCGCCAGTTGAGATGAATTGTGAATCTGTGGAAATCTCTGCCACAGAAGGCAGTGGAGGTCAATTCACAGGAGGTTTTCATGGGAGAGTCAGATATAGCTCTTAGGGCTAACGGAATAAAGTTGCACGGGGAGAAATCAGGAACGGGGTACTGATTTAGGATGGTCGGCCATGATCATGTTGAATGGCGGTGCGGGCTCAAAAGGACAAATGGCCTACTCCTGCAAGTATTTTCTTTGTTTCTATGTTTCGAAACCACTGTGGACAGCATAGACGGGTGAGTTGGACATTAACGCTCAGAACGACTTTGCTGTCATGTCTGTGGGTTTGAATTAGCATCAACCTGTCAACTGGTCTGAAGTAGTTCAATAAAAAAATAAACTGCAGATTGAACAGAACCTCGCCTTGTGTTCACCGGCTGGAACTAATAGTCCCCACTGGGTGAATGGCATAGCACAATTACTCACCATCGCTGACCACACTGATCAGGTCACTGCTTATCCTGACCCATCACTGACCACGCTAATAATGACACTGCTTATCCAGACCCATCACTGACCACGTTGACAATGTCACTGCTTACCCAGGCCCATCACTGGCCACACTGATAATGTCACTGCTTATCCAGACACATCACTGACGAAATCTCGTCCAAAAAAAATGTTTTTTGGATGACAAATAAAGATATCCTGAATCCTGAATCCTGAATTAACGTCACGCACAGGTATGTTCGTTGTATCATCCAATCCAAGAACATCTCACATACTGTAACAACCAGCTACCCAGTTCCATCGCACGCTGCTCAGATATATTTTCACCATTGACACCTTTGACAGCATTTGCCTCGTGCTGATTGGCACGGACACCTCTGAACTCGCTGATGGTTTCACTTCCCATCTGCGTCTGATTCTGAACACACTTGCACTACAAATGAACACCAAAATACAGAAAAATCAAGACTTAACTGTTCCTCCAAGTGCAGCGCTCTCCTCAGTCGTACTTCAAATATCTGCGAGGCCATTTTGTGTAGTTCTGGTCACCATATTATAGAAACAATGTCGTGTTGCCAGAGACAGTGTGGAACAGATTCACCAGAATGTTATCTGGAATGGACAGCGTTAGTTTGAAGACAGAATCAATTGGGTGGGATTGGACTCCTTGGAGCGCAGGAGGATGAGGGGTGATCTTATAGACATGCTTTAGATCATGAAAGGAATAGATCGGGTAGATGCTCAGCTTCTCCTGCCCTGATTAGGAGAATCGAGGTCTAGAGGACATACGTTTAAGGTGAAGGGGAAATGATTGAATAGGAATCTGAGGGGTAACATTTTCACACAGTGGGTGTTGGATGAATGGAGCAAACTGCCAGAGGAGGTATTTAAGGCAGGGACTATCCCAACATTCATGAAACAGTTAGACAGGTGCATGAATAGGACAGGTTTGGTGGGAAATGGACCAAATGCAGACAGGTGGGACTAGTGTAGATGTGGCATTTTGGCTGGAGTGGGCAAGTTGGGCCGAAGGGCCTGTTTCCACACCATATCACTCTATGACTCTATGGGTACAGGTTTGAACTAACTCCTCTGGCAGCTCGTTCCACACACCCACCATGCTTTATGTGAAAAATTACCCCTCAGATTCCACAGATTCACAATTCATCTCAACTGGGGAGGCCGACGACAGTTCAGTTTTTCCTCATCTCAGTAATAATTGAGCTACCCCTTATTCGTAAACTGTGATCCCTGTTCTGGACTCCCACAGCATCGGGAACATTTTTCCTCTATCTAGCCTGTCCAATCCCTTAAGAATTGTATATGTGTAAGAAGGAACTGCAGATGCTGGTTTAAACAGAACATAGACACAAAAAGCTGGAGTAACTCAGAGGGACAGGCAGCATCTCTTGGGAGAAGGAATGGGTGGAGACCCTTCTTCAGAATTCTATATGTTTCGTCAAGATCACCTCTCATCCTAAATTCCAGTTAATTCAAGAGAGCTCTCACACACACTCAGTCTGTATTTCTGTGCCTATTTATTAATTAATACGAGAACTTTTCTCCCTTCCTGCTGTATATATTTGGCACACATAGAAACTGAAAGAAACACTTCAATGATCTGAGACATATTAAAACTACCAACGTATATGATAGGCAGTTATATCGTGTTGTTGTTTAAACTGCAGGTTTGAGAAAATTCGACACCTGTTAACATATAACATATAACAACTACAGCATGGAAACAGGCCTGTCCGGCCCTACCAGTCCACGCCGACCATTCTCCCTGACCTAGTCTCATCTACCTGCACTCAGACCATATCCCTCCAATCCCCTCCTATCCATATACCTATCCAATTTACTCTTAAATAATAAAATCGAGCCAGCCTCCACCACTTCCACCGGAAGCCCATTCCATACAGCCACAACCCTCTGAGTAAAGAAGTTCCCCCTCATGTTACCCCTAAACCTTTGTCCCTCAATTCTGAAGCTATGTCCCCTTGTTGGAATCTTCCCCACTCTCAAAGGGAAAAGCCTCCCCACGTCAACTCTGTCCGTCCCCCTCATAATTTTAAAAATCTCTATCAAGTCCCCCCTCAACCTTCTACGCTCCAAAGAATAAAGACCCAACCTGTTCAACCTCTCTCTGTAGCCTAAGTGCTGAAACCCAGGCAACATTCTAGTAAATCTCCTCTGTACCCTCTCCATTTTGTCGACATCCTTCCTATAATTTGGCGACCAGAACTGCACACCATACTCCAGATTCGGCCTCACCAATGCCCTGTACAATTTCAACATTACATCCCAACTTCTATACTCGATGCTCTGATTTATAAAGGCAAGCATACCAAACGCCTTCTTCACCACCCTATCCACATGAGATTCCACCTTCAGGGAACAAT
>NW_027604400.1:0-4000 GCF_053455715.1 Rhinoraja longicauda
AGCAGTAAAGTCTGCTAGAGCACAATACATCTCCGACCTTATTTCCAAAACCTCTCATAACTCCAAGGTCCTATTTAGCACAATTACCTCTGTCATATGTCCCGCCCCCAGTACCAGCTTAGTTAGGTCCCCTGCTAAGTGTGAAGAATTGGCTAAATTTTTCACCAGCAAAGTTGAGAATATTAGAATGAACATTTCCCCTCCCACCCGTGACCTAGCTGTCTCACTAGTCTGTTCATCTAAATTGGACTGTTTCCAACCCGTCACTCTATCCTCCCTTGCAAAGCTTGTCTCCGCTATGAAACCTGCAACCTGCCCCCTTGATCCAGCCCCCACTGCCCTTCTGTAGGATGTCATTGCAATAGTCGCTCTATTATCAACAGTTCTCTGGCCACTGGCACTGTTCCAACCTGTTTCAAGCACGCGGTGGTCCAGCCCCTACTGAAAAAACCTAACCTAGACCCCACCTTGCCTAGTAACTACAGACCCATTTCCAAACTGCCATTCCTGTCAAAATTCCTTGAAAAGGCAATTCTAAACCAATTAGTGCCATACCTACACCAAAACACCATCCTGGAAAGTTTCCAGTCAGGTTTCAGAGCCCACCACAGCAGAGTCTGCCTTGTTGAAGGTACACAACGACCTGCTTCTCGCCATCGACACCGGCGACTGTGCAATCCTGCTCCGTCTCGACCTCAGCGCAGCGTTCGATACAGTGGACCACACCATCCTTATTGACCGTCTCCGGTACGCGGTTGGCATTCATGGCACTGCCGTGAGCTGGTTCGCTTCCTACCTCAAAATTAGGAGTTTCGCCATCAACATAGGCAGTTATTCCTCTGCTCCAGCTAGCCCCTCCTGCGGAGTTCCACAAGGCTCCATTCTAGGCCCCATTCTCTTCTCTCTATACATGCTCCCCCTTGGCCAAATCATTCAAAGGCACGGCATTTCTTTCCACTGCTATGCCGATGACACTCAGCTTTACCTCCCCCTGAAGCCCTACAACCAGTCAAATTTAAACAGCCTCTTACACTGCCTTGAGGACATAAAATGTTGGATGGCACAGAACTTCCTCTAATTAAACGAGAGCAAGCCTGAGGTCATCCTATTAGGCCCCCCGACTCCATCAAATCGATAATAGGCAGTCTTGGAAGTTATTTTAGCAAATCTCCCCGCCAGGATATTGGGTCCCCTCGGGTTCAGATGCAACCCGTCCTTTTTGTACAGGTCATATTTCCCCCAGAAGAGGTCCCAATGATCCAGAAACTTGAAACCCTGCTCCCTGCACCAGTTCCTCAGCCACGTATTTATCCTCCACCTCACTCCATTCCTATTCTCACTATCGCGTGGCACAGGCAGTAAGCCTGAGATTATTACTTTGGAAGTCCTTTTTTTTAACTCTCTTCCTAGCCCCTTAAATTCACCTTTCAGGACCTCTTCCCTTATCCTACCTATATTGTTGGTACCTATATGTACCACGACCTCTGGCTCCTCTCCCTCCCCTTTCAGGATATCCTGGACACGCTCAGACACTTCCCGGACACCGGCACCAGGGAGGCAAACCACCATCCAGGTCTCCCGACTGCGTCCACAGAATCGCCTATCTGACCCCCTCACTATAGAGTCCCCTATTACTATCGCTCTCCTCTTCCTTTCCCTACCCTTCTGAGCAACAGGGCCGGACTCCTTGCCAGAGGCCCGGGCACCGTCGCTGCCCCAGGTAGCCTGTTCCCCCCAACAGTACTTAAACAGGAGTACTGTCACTCCACATTTCTACCTAACAGAGACTCACGTACTCACACTTGCTCACACACTCCCGTAAAGTCACGAAAAGTCACACAGGCTTCCAGGTCTACAGACACTTTATATACGTTTGCACACTCCAACACAATGATCACACACAAATACTCTCGCACGCTCACTCATACCAATTCAGACTTACACACCACTGACAATCCCAGACACTCGCGCACCCTCACACGCTGACATTCTTGCACACTCACGCTTATCGTATCTACACCCAAGCTGTTACACAATCATAAACACACATATTCACACACAAACAGTCAAACACGCACACACATACCCGCGCACGTAGCCACGCACGATCTCTTACATACAATCACAAGCACTCAAATACACTCTCACACATTCTCACATACAATCTCACATACACATGCACTCACACCTACAGACACATACACACGTACTAGCACTAAGAAACACGCGCTCATTCGCACACAGTGACTAGCGAACACACTCACTGACTCAACACCATCATATACTCGCGCACACACACGCTCACTATCAAACAATTACATACTCAAACTTTCTCACAAACTCACATTCCCACATATTGTCTCACATTGTCTCGCAGACAAAGAGCCACACACACTCACACACGCAAACACTGTCACTCACAAACACATATGCACTGTCCCACTCAGAGACTCAGATACATTCAATCGCACCAGCACCCACACTTACTAATGCTCACTCACTCACACGCACACTCACGCACACGCGCAGACACACACACTCTTATAAACTCTGCCGCCCTCACACACGCATGGACACTTCCACATTTTGGGATTCAGTAGGATCCCAGGGTATTCGCAGCGAGCAAGGCAGCGCGGCCGGGAGTGTTCCCGGTAAGCGGGGCCAAGCCCTTGAGTCGGCCCGGTAGACCAGGCTCGCCCACCGCGGACGGCGATGGGAGCCGCGCCTCGGGAGCAGGCAGGAGATAGAACTATCCGGCTAACGTCTGTAAATTTGCCGGCGTCAAAATGTAGCGAAACCTGTGTACTGCCTGGGTGACGTATGCTACATGATGTTACCGGGTTGTCTACGAAACAAACCATTTCACTGTATCTGGTACATGTGCCAATAACGTATCATTGAATCATTGAAATTGTTGCAAACACTTACGCATACATACACACTCCAACTTTGCACAATCTCACACATTCACACTTGCATACACGGGCTAACACACTTACGCATGGACTCACACAATCACACTTTCACACACAAACAATAGCCAATGCGAGTCAGGATGCATCTCTGGAGAAGTATAGTTTATCAGTTTAGTTTAGTTTATTTTCACGGGTTCTGAAGTGTCGTGAAAAGCTTTTGTTAAGTGTTATCCAATCAACAGAGAGACAATATATGATCATAATCGAGCCATTTACGGTGTGCGGATATATGATAAGGGATAACATTTAGTTTATGGTAAAACCAGCATGTCCCGATCAAAGATAGTCCGAGGGTCACCACAGATGTAGATAGCAGTTCAACACTGCCCTCTGGTTGTGGTAGGATGATTCAGTTGGGCGATAACAGCTGTTCAGAAACTGTGCCTGAATCAGGAGGTGTGCATTTTCACACTTGTCTACATTTTGCCTAATGGGAAAGGGAAGAAGAGGGAGTGGCCAGGGTGCAAGTAGTCATTGACTTTGCTCCCAGCCTTGCCCAGGCAGCTTGAGGCATAAATGGAGTCAATAGAAGGGAGGTTGCTTTGTGTGATGGTCTGGGCTGCGTCCGCAATTCGCTAGAATTCTTATGGTCTTGGGTGAAGCTGTTCCCGAACCAAGCTGTGAGGCACCCTGATAAAATACTTTCTATGGTGCATCTGCAGAGGTTAGTGACAGTTGTTGGGGATATGCTGAACGTCCTGAACCTTCCAAGGACATGGATAGCTGACGTACCCGTTCAGGACCCTTCTTCAGGTTTATTGTTGTTGGCAGCGGGAGAAGGCTGGAACAGAGGGTGACAGGACAAAGCAGGTTGAATGATGAGCGGATGCAGGTGAATAGTGTTTTCACAGTCAGGTGGTTGAGACCAGAGAGTAAAGGATAAAAGGAGTGAGATGAGGATTACAGAGGATGGAATTATAAAGAGAGTGGAAGGAATATCGGTAAAGGGGAGGTGGAGGGGATAAGTAGGTGCGAGTCCGGTTGAGGCACGAGGAAGAGCGAGGGGAAAGCGGGAATAAGGACGT
>NW_027604401.1:0-4000 GCF_053455715.1 Rhinoraja longicauda
TGGAAATTAATACCTGTATTGAACGTGTAACCTCCGGAAATGTCGGATGGGGTTGTTGAAAAGAAAATGTTTTGTAAATATTCATTACTTGAATAAAGTATTTTTTGAAATTAAAAATAAATAATAAATCTTCCGTTTAAACCAGCATCTACAGTTCCTTCCCGCACAGTCCAATATTTCAAACTGCATTGAAAACTCTCTTTGCCTCCCTCTCCCCCCACTCCACCAACTCTCCTTTAGTTCTTGTTTCATTTGTGGCATCATTTGCATCTGTGGTGTTTCACAAAATGTTACCTGTGCCTGATATGAAAAGTACTTTGTTTTCCATCCAGGTGTTTCTTGTTACAAACAGGATTGTGGGAATGGATGCAAATTAATCTGCAGAGTTTCCATTGGAAATGTTATGATGGCAGATTTGAATTTGGTATACAGAAACCCTCCACTCAAACTCCTCTGAAAACTCCCTTTATCTGTCCGTTTCCTCCTTCTATCCCCACCACTCTGCCACTCTTCTTTTCCATAAATTCTCCTGTTTCCTTGTTGCTCAATTTGCATCTGAGCCCTTTCATCAATGGTTACCTGATTCCTTGGTGTGAAAAGTCCCTTGTTCTCAGTCTATGTATTTCCTGTTAAAAACAGCGATGATAGAGCAGGGCAGAGTTAACTCATTATAACCATATAACAATTACAGCACGGAAACAGGCCCGTTCGGCCCTACCAGTCCACGCCGACCACTTTCTCTGACCTAGTCTCATCTACCTGCTCTCAGACCATAACCCTCCAATCCCCTCCTATCCATATACCTATCCAATTTACTCTTAAATAATAAAATCGAGCCTGCCTCCACCACTTCCACCCGAAGCTCATTCCACACAGCCACCACCCTCTGAGTAAAGAAGTTACCCCTCATGTTACCCCTAAACTTTTGTCCCTTAATTCTGAAGTTATGTCCCCTTGTTGGAATCTTCCCCACTCCCAAAGGGAAAAGCCTACCCACGTCAACTCTGTCCGTCCCTCTTAACATTTAAAAAACCTCTATCAAGTCCCCCCTCAACCTTCTACGCTCCACAGAATAAAGACCCAACCTGTTCAACCTCTCTCTGTAGCTTAAGTGCTGAAACCCAGGCAACATTCTAGTAAATCTCCTCTGTACCCTCTCCATTTTGTCGACATCCTTCCTATAATTTGGCGACCAGAACTGCACACCATACTCCAGATTCGGCCTCACCAATGCCCTGTACAATTTCAACATTACATCCCAACTTCTATATTCGATGCTCTGATTTATAAAGTCAAGCATACCAAACGCCTTCTTCACCACCCTATCCACATGAGATTCCACCTTCAGGGAACAATGCACAGTTATTCCCAAATCCCTCTGTTCCACTGCATTCCTCAATTCCCTACTATTTACCCTGTACCTCCTATTTTGATTTGTCCTACCAAAATGCAGCACCTCACACTTATCAGCATTAAACTCCATCTGCCATCTTTCAGCCCACCCTTCCAAAAGGCCCAAGTCTCTCTGTAGACTTTGAAAATCTACTTCATTATTAACTACATCACCTATCTTAATATCATCTGCATACTTACTAATCCAATTTGCCACACCATCATCCAGATCATTAATGTAAATGACAAACAACAGTGGACCCAACACAGATCCTTGGGGTACTCCACTAGACACTGGCCTCCAACCTGACATACAATTGTCAACCATTACCCTCTGGTATCTCCCATTCAGCCATTGTTGAATCCATCTTGCAACCTCACTATTAATACCCAACGATTTAACCTTCTTAATCAACCTTCCATGTGGAACCTTTTCAAATGCCTTACTGAAGTCCATATAGACAACATCCACAGCCTTGCCCTTATCAATTTCCCTGGTAACCTCTTCAAAAAATTCAAGAAGATTAGTCAAACATGACCTTCCAGGCACAAATCCATGTTGACTGTTTCTAATCAGGCCTTGTTTATCCATGTGATTATATATATTGTCCCTAAGTATCGTTTCCATTAATTTTCCCACCACAGAAATCAAACTAACAGGTCTATAATTGCTAGGTTTACTTTTAGAACCTTTTTTAGAACCTTTTTTACAATTAGTAATGTAGTGGTTGCAAAAACAAGGGTGTTTTGTGTGGATTTTACTGCAGAGGAACAAGCCATTGGGCCCAACGACATTGACTTGTTTTATACTGCACACCAACATCCTGCAATGTGGAAGCACTGTGCACTCAGCTGTGTCGTGGGACTGCAGTGAACAGAGGGGACTGGACAAGAAACATCCACACAATCATTCCTCGTTCATTAAAAATTACATTAGTTTATCTAAATAAATGAATTGGAGGCAGCCATATATCTTGGACCATTAAACAATATGGAGAGTACTGCAAAGACGGTAACAGATAGGACCACTAAACGGTTTGAAAATCAGCATCAGAACATCATGACTGAGCTCAACACAGAGGAAATAGTGGAATAAGACTGCACAAACTGGAAAACAAGGATTATCAGTTACTCACTCAAGCTTCCAAGGATACTCTGTTTCTCAGTCTGTCCACCCACTCGTCGTTCTCTGCTGTTCCCTCATATTCCAGTCCCCATTTCACCAACTGCTCCCTTGATTCTTTGTGTCGAATTTTGGTCAGTTTGCAGCCTTCCGTTCACCAATGTTACCTGCGCTCCTGATATTGAAAGTTGCTTGTTCGCACTTTCTTCAGTCTGATAAATGGTCCTAACCAAAACCACTTTCCATTCCTTCAGCAAACACTGCCTGAGCTGTTGTATTACTCCAGCATTTTGTTCAAGATTCCAGTAATTGTAGTTCCCGAATCTTGCTCTCATTTTGCCAGGATAGTTGAAGAGGGCTGAATTGACCAGGACATGTGATTCCATTTGACCTGCAATGGCCACAGAAGGGAAGATGAATTATTTATGTCTCTGCACAGAAACACGTCGTTCTGCCCAGCAGATCCATGACATGTTTTACATTCTACATCAACCTCTTGTAACGTGGCAGCTCTGGACACTCAGCTGTGCGGTGGGACTACAGTAGCACTTCATGTTTAAAGTGCCTTTAGGTGCCTAAAAGTGACCTTGTTGTTGATGTGCCTTGTTATGTTATGTTATATTATGTTATGTTAAATGTTTTTTGTATGCTATTCGGAAAAAGCAATAAAAATGCTATTTTATAAAAAAGACACTTGTACAGGAACATGGAAAGGTTTGGAAGGAAATGGGCCAAGCGTGGGCAAATGAGACTACTTAAACTAGGGGATCTGAGCCGACATTAATGAATTGGGACAAATGATTTTTTCCCTGCTGCATGACTACACATGATCTTTATCCTCCATTCCCTGCAGGCCCATGAGCTTATCTGTAAACCTCTCCGATGCCATTAATGTATCTGTTTCTTCACCACCCATGGCAGGATGTTCCAGGCACCCATCACCCTGTGTTAAAAAAACTAGACCTACACATCTCCTTTAAAGTTTGTCTCTCTCACCTTAAAGCTATTCCCTCTAGTGTTTGACAATTTCGTATTGGGAAAGTAAGTCTAACTGACTAGTCTCTCTACACCTCTTGTAACTTTATATACTTCTATCAGCTACCCTCTCTTTGTAGGTAATAGCCCATAATCCAGGCAAACATTAAACCCATGGCTTGAGTCAGCCTACAGAGACCTCCAACCTCTGTCTTGATAAAATCAATGCAACCATCAATCTTACCTTTGCCCCTCGTGATTTAATAAACCTCGGTAAGGTCACCCCTCAGCCTCCTTCACTCCAAAAAAGAAACAGCCCCCACGCATCCAGGCTCTCCTCACATCTTGAGCATTCCTGTCCCGGCAACATCCTTCTGCAGCCTCTCTATCTCAATCACATACTTCCAATAACATGGTGACCAGAAATGCACATGATACTCGAGGTGTGGTCTCACCAATGTTCTATCCAGATGTAATGTGATGTCCTAACCCTTGACTCAATGTCCTGTC
>NW_027604402.1:0-4000 GCF_053455715.1 Rhinoraja longicauda
CCAGAAGGTTAGTTACGACCGATCCAGTCGCCCTTTACCCCCGCTGTCAGAGGGTCAGGTCGTCCGGCTGCAGTCCCCGAAGGGATACGACCGCAAGGGTATTGTCAAGGGGGTCTGCGCGGAGCCCCGATCTTACCTCGTTCAATCTGATGGAGGTCTATACAGGCGGAACCGGAGACACATCTTACCGGTAAATGAACCGATGCCATCTCAGTGGGATTTAAACGGGTTGCCCGATGACCCGGACGATGTGCTATGGCCGGAAGGAGGTGACTATGATTCGTCACCCACAGCTCGAGAGCTGCCCCTTGCGAAGGAGACAAATTCAACATCGGTGAACGCACCATCCGTGGAGCTGCCTCCGACATCCAAATCGCCTATGAGGCCTGTGGCACGATCCCCGGGGAGGCCCATGCCGGTCGCATCATCTCCAGCGAGGGGTACCTCTGAGGGGCCGTATCGGACTCGTGCGGGGCGGATTTGTAAGCCCAACCCTAGATATAAGGACTATGTCTAGAGATTCCCAGGACGCTTGCTGCTACTACAATATGTGCTATTATATTCCCAGTACTGCTGTTTTTGCAATTGCATTCTGTTTTGTGCTGTACTGTTGTGTATTTGAATGCTAGAAAGTAGCTGTAGTTTTTTAGTCTGAAAAAGGGAAGATGTAGATCAATCCGTTTATTCGGATTGATCCATGTCTGGTTTTCAGATTGCCAACCAGATCCATGATCCATGACTGGTATTTGTTTTGAAACCGATGTTTAGTTTTGCTTGGTAGATTAGGACAGGATGGTTTTGGTGGTGGACTGTGCGGACGTTTACTCATTTGCTCCCTGCTTGTGTTCTTAATAAATACTTTAGAAGTTAACGATTCTGTGGAAGTCTACACTTCTTACACCCTCCCCCTCCTCCTTCTTATCCTCCCCGGCGCGCGCACGTGTGCCCTGAAGGTGGGGGCTGCGGTGCTGCTGTAGCGCTGCTGCTATTGGTGCTGCTGTAGCGCTGCTGCTATTGGTGCTGCTGTAGCGCTGCTGCTATTGGTGCTGCTGTAGCGCTGCTGCTATTGGTGCTGGTGCAGCTTTACTTCCTCCTCCTCCCCCTCCCCCTCCCCCTCCTCGTTATCCTCCCCGGCGCGCGCACGCGCCTGCGCACTTCGCCGAGCCGCCATCACGCAGCGGGCCGGGGCCGTCGACTGAAGAACGTCGTTGAGGTTTGTTCGTCCAGATCGTTCACGGTGAATAATCATCGGGGAAACCACCTATTATATTGAATTGTGGGCGTGTGTTTTTTGTTTAAACGTTCATTAACGGCTTGAATGGTCGCTCGATGGCGGGCGGGCCTTTCACTGAAATGTGAGGAAGGATATTCTTGTTATTGAGGGCGTGCAGCGTAGGTTCACCAGGTTAATCCCCAGAATGGCGGGAATGTCATATGTTGAAAGACTGGAGCGACTAGGCTTGTATACACTGGAATATAGAAGGATGAGAGGAGATCTTATCGAAACGTATAAGATTATTAAGGGGTTGGACACGTTAGAGGCAGGAAACATGTTCCCAATGTTGGGGGAGTCCAGAACAAGGGGCCACAGTTTAAGAATAAGGGGTAGGCCATTTAGAACGGAGATGAGGAAAAACTTTTTCAGTCAGAGAGTTGTGAATCTGTGGAATTCTCTGCCTCAGAAGGCAGTGGAGGCCAATTCTCTGAATGCATTCAAGAGAGAGCTAGATAGAGCTCTTAAGGATAGTGGAGTCAGGGGGGTATGGGGAGAAGGCAGGAACGGGATACTGATTGAGAATGATCAGCCGTGATCACATTGAATGGCGGCGCGTACAGGCTCGAAGGGCCGAATGGCCTCCTCCTGCACCTGTTGTCTGTTGAAGGTGCCGGCCGGGACAGGGTGGGTTGTGTTGTGTGCATCACGTCTTGCAATCAGTGGTCAACACTCAGTACATTTAGTCAAGCCAAGTCATTTTTTATTTGTATAGCACATTTAAACACAACCCACGTTGACCAAAGTGCTGAACATCAGTCCAGGTACGAAGAAATGAACATACAATGGACAATAGACTATAGGTGCAGGAGGAGGCCATTCGGCCCTTCGAGCCAGCACCGCCATTCAATGTGATCATGGCTGATCATTCTCAATCAGTACCCCGTTCCTGCCTTCTCCCCATACACCCTGACTCCGCTATCCTTAAGAGCTCTATCTAGCTCTCTCTTGAATGCATTCAGAGAATTGGCCTCCACTGCCTTCTGAGGCAGAGAATTTCACAGATTCACAACTCTCTGACTGAAAATGTTTTTCCTCATCTCCGTTCTAAATGGCCTACTCCTTATTCTTAAACTGTGGCCCCTTGTTCTGGACTCCCCCAACATACAATGGCACACAAACATAACAGTCAAGTCAAATTTATTTGTATAGCACATTTAAAAACAACCCACGTTGAACAAAGTGCTGTACATCTGTAAGGGCGAACATTCGGCATGTAGCCATGTGGGTTTTATTGCAGGGGTGTAAAAAAGGTGTATAAGCTCCAGCTCGATTATGTTGCCAGGCCATCCTGTTGTCAGCATGGAAGCGCGGTTTATGGCTAAGTGTATCCTCTGATATCAGCAACTGGCCTCAAAGCTTTGAAGTGTTAAGAAGAACATCTTGCCACATGGACTGCCCTTTGTTCCCAAGAAAGAAGAGGTCACGATGGACACAACGGACACGGAGGTCCCGAAAGTCACATAAAGATTTATAGGACATTGTAAACCTTGCCATATAAGGTAGCAACGGAAATGTACTGGCACATGTATTAAGGGTATAAAATGTGTGTAATTGTTAGCATTCGGAGAGAGAGACTACACTAGCTTCCTAAGCGTTTCTAAACGCTTCGGTTTCTAGACTCTCCCACCTGGGTGAGTAGAATAAAGAGGTTAAACGAATTCGGTTGTCTGCCTGTTTTTTCTAATAGGCCACAGACTACAACATTTGGCGTAGTCGGCAGGATCTCTTTGGCACCGGCAACCACGAACGACTAAGCGGCATCGGTGGCTGAAACACGTCCGAAGGGGACAGAGTGCACTTCTCGACCGTTGTTCGAGACCCCGGACGTTGACGTTTTTCAGACACTGAAGTCCCTCGTTTGGGGTTGATTTTGTGTTCAACTGAGATTCACAGTCGCACCGATAAGGAAAAGGACAAGGATAAGGATAAGGATAAGGTTCCGGATTTGGAAGGTAAGGGGCGTTCACTCTTGTTGTCATTGTCTTGGTCTGGATGAAATTGATCGTTTGGTAATATTTATTGGTAGTATTTATTGGTAACATAATTTCAGATAATTGGCAATCAGACATATGGGACAGTCTTTGGATAAGAGTGATGGCGGTGCCCTGGTACAACACATGTGTTATTTATTTATTTGCTTCGTTAATGAAAAGATTGGGAAACGAGGCCTGGCCAGTGGGAGGTATATGGAATGTAGAGACTATCAAAGAGGATTAAAGAATGGAGAGAGGGGGTGCTGAAGCGCCATCAGGAGTCGAGGGAACGAAGTTGGAGGGAAAATGCAAGTAGTAGAGGGATATCAGTGTGTGATAGGTTGGGAATACCGAAAACATGCGATATTTTGCAAGCGGAATGTAAGGTGTATGATCTAAGACTTGACCGTGATACCCGAGCTCGAGATGAATTTAAAACCGGTACCAAAGGGATATATCCTGCCCAACAACAACAAAAGTCAGAATCCGAACTACTGGAGTATATAGCGGCTTTACTAGGTAATCAGGAGTCCGAGGGTGACGAGGAACCCTGGACACGTCCGATCCCCACAGCCCCACAGACAGAGCCACCGGCTGCGGTGGTGCCAGTCCCGGTTCTACCCTCCCCGCCAGAATATTGGGGACTACCCCCCCGATTATGAGACAGCATCAGGGAATATGGATAGGTCCCAGACAAAGGGTTAAGTTGCGCCACGAACAAGAATCCGCACGATCGGCGCTAGAGATTGAG
>NW_027604403.1:0-4000 GCF_053455715.1 Rhinoraja longicauda
CCTGACTCCCACACACCTGACCCCAGACCACCCCACACAACTGAACCGAACCCACACAAGATACTTGACCCCCTAACCTCCCACACACCTGACCCCATCCCCCCCACACACAAACCCGACCGCCAGCCCCCACACACCTGATTCACAGCACCCCAACACACCTGAACCCCAGCCCCCACACACCTGACCCACGGCCCCACACAAGTGACCCCGTGAAACCCAGCACCCCCACACACCTGACCCCCAGCCCCCACCAACACACCTGAACACCAACCCCACACACAGCTGCCCCCCCACACACCTGAGCCTCCAGACCTCCAGATGTGGACCACCCCCCTTACACGCAGCCTCCCACACGACTGACCCCTGACCCCTCATGCACGTGACACCCAGCCCCCCGCACACCAAATCCGCTTCCCCCACACACCTGACCTCCGGACCCCCATGCCGCCACACACCTGACCCCCCAGACATGTGACCCCGAGTCGAATCCCAGACCACCCCACACAACTGAACTGAAGCCACACAAGACACTTGACCCCCTAACCTCCCACACACCTGACCCCATCCCCCCCACACACAAACCCGACCGCCAGCCTCCACACACCTGATTCACAGCACCCCAACACACCTGAACGCCTGAACCCCAGCCCCCACACACCTGACCCACGCCCCACACAAGTGACCCCGTGAAACCCAGCACCCCCACACACCTGACCCCCAGCCCCCCCACCCCAACACACCTGAAAACCAACCCCACACACATCTGCCCCCCACACACCTGACCCTCCAGCCCTCCAGATGTGGCCCCGCCCCCCACGCACGTGACACACTTACCCGCAGCCTCCCACACGACTGACCCCCTGCCCCCTCATGCACGTGACCCCCAGCCCCCGCGCACCAAATCCGCTTCCCCCCACATACCTGACCTCCGGACTCCCATGCCGCCACACACCTGACCCCTCACACATGTGACCCCGAGTCCGATCCCCATGTGCCGCACAAACCTGACCCCAGCCCACCTACACACCTGACTCGCAGCCCCCACAAACCTGCCCCATGCCCCCCACACACCTGACCCCCACACACACATGACACCCAGCCCCTACAAACCTGACCCCAAGCCCCCCACATACCTGACCCCCAAACACACCTGTCCCCCAGTCCCCCACACACCTAAATCCCAGCCTCGCACACAGCTGACGCCCAGCCCCCCACATGTCTGACCCCCTGACTCCCCACACACATGACCCCAGCCCCCACACACATGACCACCTCTCCCCCACACACCTGAACCCCTGATCCCCAGACCCCCACAAACTTCAACTCCAGTCCCCCACATACCTGATCCCCATTCGCCCACAAATCTGACCACTAGCCCCGCACACAACTGACAATCAGCCGCCCCAGAAAACTGACACCCAGCCCCCACACACTCACCTGAACTCTGCCCCGCACACACCCGATCTTCAGCCGACCAAAACCTCGACAACGAGCCCCCTCATACAACTGACACTAGCCCTCCCACACACAATTGACCCCAGCCCCCACACGCCTGAACCCCAGCCCCAAACACCTGACCCCTGATCCCCAGTAGGCACAATCACATGACACCCAGCCCCCCAAACACGTGCCCACCATCTCTCCCCCCACACACTCCTGAACCACAGCCCCAACACACCTGACACCCAGCCCCCCCCCCGCACACCTGACGCCCAGCCCCCCCGCACACCTGAACACCAGCCCCCACACACAACTGAATCCCTGCCCCCTCCTACACGTGACCGCAGCCCCCCACACACCAAATCCCCTGCCCCCCACACACCTGAACACCAGCCCCCCCACACACACCTGACCTCCTGACGCCCATCCCGCCGCACCTGGCCCCCCACACTTGACCCCGATATCTACCCCCAGCTTCCCCACACACCTGACCCCCAAACACACCTGACCCCCACACACACCTTACCCCCTGACGACCACACACACCTGACCCCCTGACGCCCACACACACATGACCCCCTGACCCCGACACACACCTGACCACCCTGTCCCCCCACACAACTGCCTCCCAGCCCTACCACACACCTGAACCCCAGCCCCCCACACCTGAACCCCAGCCCCCACACACCTGAACCCCTGCCACCCCCACACACCTGTCCCCCATCCCCCCCACACACCTTACCCCCAGACCACACACACACCTGACCCCCAGCCCCCCTACTGACCTAACCACCAGCCCAGCACACAACTGCCCCCCAGCCCCCCCAAACACCTGGCAACACCCCCCGCCCCCACACACCTGACCACCAGCACACCACACATCTTACCAACAGACCCCCCACACACCTTACCCCAGCCGCCCCACACACCTCAACACCAGACACCACACACGCCTGACCCTCAGCCCCTCCACAAACCTGACTCCCAGCCACCCCCACATGATCCCCAGACCCCGCATGCACCTGTTCCCCTTCCACCCACACACCTGACCCCCAGCCACTCCACACATATCGGCCCCAGCCCCCCTACACAACTGACCCACTGACCCCCTTCACACACCTGAGCTCTACTCCCCCATAAATGACCCCCAGGACCACCCCAAAAACCTGACACCCTGACTCCCACACACCTGACCCCAGCCCACCCCACACAGCTGACCCGAAGCCACACAAGACACTAGACCCCCTAACCTCCCACACACCTGACCCCATCCCCCCCACACACAAACCCGACCGCCAGCCCCAACACACCTGATTCACAGCACCCCAACACACCTGAACGCCTGAACCCCAGCCCCCACACACCTGACCCAGCACCTCCACACACCTGACTCCCAGCCCCCCCAACACACCTGAACACCAACCCCACACACATCTGCCCCCCACACACCTGACCCTCCAGACCTCCAGATGTGCCCCCCCCACGCACGTGACACACTTACCCGCAGGCTCCCACACGACTGACCCCCTGCCCCCTCATGCACGTGACCCCCAGCCCCCCGCACACCAAATCCGCTTCCCCACACACCTGACCTCTGGACCCCCATGCCGCCACACACCTGACCCCCCAGACATGTGACCCCGAGTCGGATCCCCATGTGCCGCACAAACCTGACCCCAGCCCACCTACACACCTGACACGCAGCCCCACAAACCTGCCCCAAGCCCCCACACACCTGACCCCCATACACACCTGACAACCAGCCCCCACAAACCTGACCACAATCCCCCACATACCTGAACCCCAAACACACCTGTCCCCCAGTCCCCCACACACCTAAATCCCAGCCTCGCACACAGCTGACGCCCAGTTCCCCACACGCCTGACCCCCTGATTCCCCACACACATGACCCCAGCCCCCACACACATGACTAACTGTCCCCCCACACACCTGAACCCCTGATCCCCAGACCCCCACAATCCTCAACTCCAGTCCCCCACATACCTGACGCCCATTCCCCCACAAATCTGACCACCAGCCCCGCACACAACTGACAACCAGCCGCCCCAGAAAACTGACACCCAGCCCTCACACACACACCTGAACTCTGCCCCGCACATGCCCGATCTCCAGCCGACCACAAACCCAACACCCAGCACCGCATACAACTGACACCAGCCCTCCCACACACAATCGACCCACAGCCCACACACACCTGAACCCCAGCCCCAAACACCTGACCCTGATCCCCAATAGCCGCAACACATGACACCCAGCCCCCCAAACACGTGCCCACCATCCCTCCCCCCACACACTCCTGAACCACAGCCCCCCCACACACCTGACTCCCATCCCACCCACACACCTGCCCCCCTCAGCATACCACACACCAGCCCCCCACACATCTGACCACCATGTCAACATGCCCACACACACGTGACCCCAGCCCCCACACACCTGAAACCCAGTCCCCACACAACTGACCTCTGAACCTCAGTAGCCACACACACGTGACCCCAGCCGCCCCCTATACGCCTGATCCAGCGGCCCGCACAC
>NW_027604404.1:0-4000 GCF_053455715.1 Rhinoraja longicauda
AGGGGTAAAATCACGGGGGGAAACTGATCACTATGGAGGGCGTGCAGCGTAGGTTCACTAGGTTAATTCCCGGAATGGCGGGACTGTCGTATGTTGAAAGGCTGGAGCGATTGGGCTGTACGCACCGCCATTCAATATGATCGTGGCTGATCATTCTCAATCAGTACCCCGTTCCTGCTTTCTCCCCATATCCCTTGATTCCGTTAGCCCCAAGAGCTAAGTCTAACTTTCTCTTGAAAACGTCCAGTGAATCGGCCTCCACTGCCTTCTGTGGCAGAGAATCCCACAGATTCATAACTCTCTGGGTGAAGAAGTCTTTCCTCATCTGGGCGGTCACGGTGGCGCAGCGGTAGAGTTGCTGCCTTACAGCGAATGCAGCGCCGGAGACCCGGGTTCCATACCGACCACGGGCGGCGTCTGTACGGAGTTTGCACGTTCTCCCCGTGACCTGCGTGGGTTTCCTCCGAGATCTTCGGTTTCCTCCCACACTCCAAAGACGTGCGATCGCTGGTCCTCGCGGACTGAGTCCTAAATGGCCGACCCTTTATTCTTAAACTGTGTGTGGCCCTTGGTTCTGGACTCCCCCAACATGGGGAACATGTTTCCTGCATCTAGCCTGTCCAATTCCTTAAGGATTGTATATGTTTCTATAAGATCCTCGCTCATCCTTCTAAATTCCTGGAATTATCATGAAGTCATTTATGTTTCAGGGAAGAAAGTGGATCCGGAAATGGAAGAGATTGTGAAGAAAATCCAGAAATTAATTCAAGGTAACGATAGATATGATACGATACACTAACGTATCAGACGTTGGTGAGGCCGCATTTAGAGCATTGTGTTCAGTTCTGGGCACCGTGTTACAGGAAAGATATCGTCAAGCTTGAAAGGGTTCAGAGAAGATTTACGAGGATGTTTCCAGGACTCGAGGGGCCTGAGCTACAGGGAGAGGTTGGGGCAGGCTGGGACTCTATTCCCTGGAGCGCAGGAGGATGAGGGGCGATCTTATAGAGGTGTACAAAATCACGAGAGGAATAGATCGGGCAGAGTCTCTTGCCCAGAGTTGGGGAATCGAGGACCAGAGGACACGGGTTCAAGGTGAAGGGGAAAAGATTTAATAGGAATCTGAGGGGTAACTTTTCCACACAGAGGGTGGTGGGTGTATGGAACGAGCTGCCGGAGGAGGTAGTTGAGACAGGGACTATCGCAACGTTTAAGAAACATTTAGACAGGTGCATGGATAGGACAGGTTTGGAGGGATATGGGCCAAACGCGGGCAGGTGGGACTAGTGTAGATGGGGCATGTTGGCCGGTGTGGGCAGGTGGGACTAGTGTAGATGGGGCATGTTGGCCGGTGTGGGCAGGTGGGACTAGTGTAGATGGGGCATGTTGGCCGGTGTGGGACTAGTGTAGATGGGGCATGTTGGCCGGTGTGGGCAAAGGTGGGACTAGTGTAGATGGGGCATGTTGGCCGGTGTGGGCAAGTTGGGCCGATGGGCCTGTTTCCACTAGGGTTGCCAACTATCTCACTCCCAAATACGGGACAAGGTGACGTCTCGCCCCACGTGACCTCACCCAGCCAGCGGCCACATGCTCCCGCTCCACCAATGGCGGCCGCCCGGAACGGGAGGCGGGTTGCTATGCAACCTCCGTTAGGCGGCGCCCGGGCCTCTGGGCTACACTGTCCGGACCTACACTGTCCGGGCCTACACTGTCAGGGCCTACACTGTCCAGGCCTACAGTGTCGGGCCTACAGCGCCCCCCGGGCCTACACTGTCCTGGCTTACAGCATCCGGGCCTACACTGTCTGAGCCTACAGTGTCGGGCCTACACTGTCCGGGCCTACACTGTCCGGGCCTACACTGTCCGGACCTACACTGTCCGGGCCTACACTGTCCGGGCCTACACTTCCCGGGCCTACACTGTCCGGGCCTACAGTGTCCGGGCCTACACTGTCCGAGCCTACAGCGTCCGGGCCTAAGGCGTCCGGGCCTACGGCGTCCGGGCCTACGGCGTCCGGACCTACAGCGTCCGGGCATACAGCGTCCGGGCATACAGCGTCCGGGCCTACAGCGTCCGGGCCTACAGTGTCCGGGCCTACACTGTCCAGGCCTACAGCGTCCGGGCCTACACTATCCGGGCCTACACTGTCCGGGCCTACACTGTCCAGGCCTACACTGTCCGAGCCTACGGCGTCCGGACCTACGGCGTCCGGGCCTACGGCGTCCGGGCATACAGTGTCCGGGCCTACAGCGTCCGGGCCTACAGCGTCCGGGCCTACAGTGTCCGGGCCTACAGCGTCCAGGCCTACAGCGTCCGGGCCTACACTATCCGGGCCTACACTGTCCGGGCCTACACTGTCCAGGCCTACACTGTCCGAGCCGACAGTGTCCGGGCCTACAGTGTCCGGGCCTACAGCGCCCCCCGGGCCTAATGCATGACAAGGGCGAATGCACAGGATGTCCCGGCTAATACGGGACAGTTGGCAACCCTAGTTTCCACGCTGTATCACTCTGTGACGGCCAAGTCCACTACTGACCTGTCTGTTGGTCCATGTCTTGCAGAAAAGCAGGTGAGCGATGTGGCGATGAAGAGCCTACAGGATCGGCAGTCTGTGATGGAGACGGATCTAGAACATTGTAGGTTTACTCCCCCCTCCTCCTCCCCACCCCCTCCGCCCCCCCAACCCCTCCCAGAAAATCAACAGACAAAGAATATGGTTGATATTCAGCTTCTCTGGTAGTCCAAGATGCAATTGGGAAGATAGACACAAAATGCTGGAGTAACTCAGAGAGACTCTCTGGAGATTGGTGATGTTTCAGGTCAAGACCCTTCTTCAGACTCAATGGTTGGCGTTTCGGGTCGAGACCCTTCTTATAGACAATAGACAATAGGTGCAGGAGGAGGCCATTCGGCCCTTCGAGCCTGTACGCACCGCCATTCAATGTGATCATGGCTGATCATTCTCAATCAGTACCCCGCTCCTGCCTTCTCCCCATACCCCCTGACTCCGCTATCCTTAAGAGCTCTATCCAGCTCTCTCTTGAAAGCATCCAGAGAATTGGCCTCCACTGCCTTCTGAGGCAGAGAATCCCACAGATTCACAACTCTCTGACTGAAAATGTTTTTCCTCATCTCTGTTCTAAATGAACTATATCTCTAAACTAAACTGCAGTTTTGTAGGTTAATTGGCTTGGTAAATGTAAAAAACATTGTCCCTAGGGTGTGTAGGATAGTGTTAGTGTGCGGGGATCGCTGGTCGGCGCGGACGGACTCGGTGGGGAAGGGATTGTGTTTCCACGTTGTGTCTCTAAACTAAACTAGTGTGTGAACGGGCGATCGCTGGTCGGCGCGGACGGACTCGGTGGGGAAGGGATTGTATTTCCTCGCTGTGTCTCCAAACTAAACTAAACTAAATAAAAGCTCTATAGTAAAAGAACAGAGTTTGGGGCCTGTTCCAAGATGGCCGACTTTTGCCTCCTGTTTCTGCGCTGTATCTCTAAACTAAACTAGTGTGTGAACGAGCGATCGCTGGTCGGCGCCGACTCGGTGGGCCGAGGGGCCTGTTTCAAGATGGCCGACTTTTGCCTCCTGTTTCCGCGCTGTATCTCTAAACTAAACTATTGTGTGAACGGGCGATCGCTGGTCGGCGCGGACGGACTCGGTGGGCCGAAGGGCCTGTTTCCGCGCTGTGTCTCTAAACTAAAGTCGTGTGTGAATGTTTGAAGGAACTGCAGATAGCTGAAATAAAGCAGAGATATGATTATTTATTTAAGCTGTCGAGCTGCCAGAACTAAACTTGAGGGATCTGACTATCACATTGTGACCTTGCTTAAATTAGATTCAACTCATGTGCTGCCAATTTCCTGCATTTCTTATCTTCTCTCCGACGGTTCAATTAGCAATATGGATCATGCCTGATTAATGGACAGTTAAAGATTAGCGATTTCCAAGAATAAAGAACGGTCCCATCCCAAAACGTCACCATCCGGTTTATCCAGAA
>NW_027604405.1:0-4000 GCF_053455715.1 Rhinoraja longicauda
GATTCTTGAAAATTTGGAAAGAGAGAGAAGGCTGTGTAGGAAGAGAGGAATAATGCAGGGAGAAACAGGGAGATGAGAGAGTGAGGTGTGGAATGAGTGGGATCAGATCCATGTGGGGAGACAGTGAATTAGTCTGGGGAGAGTGGGAAAGAGTGAGGTGTGAGGAGGAGGTGGGGAGAGATGGAGAGGACGGTGAGAGGGAGTGGCGTGGGAGCAATACAGACAGGTGAGGAGAGAGGAAAAGCACGAGGGAAGTGATTGAGTGGTGGAGGTGAGAGAGGGAGAGGTGCGAAGAGGTGGAGTTAAGAGAGGGAGAGGTGGAGGGGAGTGAGGGCGAGGTGGAGCGGAGTGAGGGGGAGAGGGAGCAGTGATGCTGTGAGCGAGAGATAACTGCAAGGATGGAGTGATGTTCTGGGGAGAGCCGGAGAGGAATGGGAACAGAGGATGTGGAGAGACGGGTAGGAGACGGGGGGAGGCAGAGTACCGTGGAGACTGTGGAGAGAGTGTGGGAGGTGTGGGAAGAGAGAATGGCAGGAGTGTGGTGGGAGAGTGGGGGAGGAGTTTGAGGAGAGAGGGGGAGGAGTGTGAGGAGAGAGAGCGGGTGAGTGGGCGAGAAAGGCTGTGGGGAGAGAGAATGGCAGGAACAGCACTTTATATTTCGCTTGGGTAGTTTACCTCCCAGCGATATGAACGTTGACTTTTCTAACTTCAGATAGTTCCTGCTATCCCTCTCTATCCCCTCCCCTTCCCAGTTCTGCCATCAGTCTTCCTGTCTCCGCCAACATCCGATGTTTTTCCTGCCCCCTTCACTGACATCGGTCTGAAGAAGGGTCTCGACCCGAAACGTCGCAATTTCTTCTCTCCAGAGATCCTGTTTGACCCATTGAATTACTCCAGAATTTTGTGTATACCAACAATATATAATTGCCTGCCATATTCATTAGTCATTTTTAATAACAATCCCTGACATTGAATTGTTTATTTCAGTTCTTCGAGTATCAGGTTTTCACTGCGTGATGTGATCTGCTCTCTTGAATAACTTTATAAATAACCACATACATAAAGTCTGCGTGTGTGGCAGCTTTTTCTGTACCGCTGTGTGGACACCCAGACGGATGACTTGGTCACTTATTCATAGAGCGATGTTGCTGTCTGGTCTGTGGGTTTGAATTCACATCGACCTGCCGACTGGTCTGAAGACGTTCACTACAAAATAAACTGTAGATTGAACAGAGCCACAGCTAGTGTTCACCGGCTGGAATTAACATTCCCCACTGGGCGAAGGGTACGACCACAGTTACTTAAGTTCCCCTTTCTGACTTCAGAAGCTGCATTTTATTTTTAATTATCACAAGACGACCGTGGACCCGTTGGCTCCAAACCTCTTCTGCATCGATCTAGCACCTTCCGCGCCTCCACTCCCCCACCCCCTTCCTTTCCCCCTCCCCTCAGCTCACCCACTCACCCACTCCATCGCCCTTCAACCCTCCTTTTTCACGCTCCCCCGCTCCCTCTCACCCAATCAATCACTCACCCACTCACCCAATACACCCCCCCTCAATTCCCCATATCGCCCCTCCTTCCCTCATCCCCCTCCTCACCCACTTACCCACTCACCCGGTCCATCCTCCCTCAACCTGCCTCCCCCCCTACTCCCATGCCCCCTCGCGCACTCACCCATTCTACCCTCCTCAACACCCTTTAAAAGCCCCCCGGGTCTGATGGCGGGTGAGGGGGAAGAGAAAAGAGGAGAGGGAGCTACTCACTCCGGCCCCGGGCAGGTGTCGCGAGGAAGGTCGAGCCCGGTTCCCCAACTGCGCACGTGCGGATCCCCGCGGCCATCTTCTTTCACCTTCGCCCATTGTGACGTCCAACACGGAGGTATTACTGCGCAGGCGCAGCCGCCTGCCACGGCTAGTGGAAAAGGGATTTATTAAAGATAAAATGTCAATAACTTTTAAAATATTGCTTCTGCACACCACAGGCCATTAGTGAGTAAGGTGGGCCTAAAGTTGTTGCGCTATCGTGTACCTTTTTGCATGTATTTCGGGAACAATCATATATACAATATACAGTTTCATTAATGTATAGATTTGTTATTCATTAAATTGTAAGCCTTAAAGATGTATTTACTCATTTTAACCACTGTATATTAAGGTGATTATAACCTGTACATATATCTGCACATACCCTGTTTACTCGCGCGGAGAGGGAAGCAAGAGAGCAAGATATTACCTAGCTACCTACCTAGCTACCCACCTACCTAACTACCTACCTACCTACCTACCTACCTACCGACTTACCTACCTACCTACCTACCTACCTGCCTACCTACCCACCTACCCACCGACCCACCTACCCACCTTCCTACCTACCTACCTACCGACCTACCTATCTTCCTACCCACCGACGTACCTACCTAGCTACCTACCTATCTGTCTATCTATCCTATCTATCGATATTGATAGCCAGTTAGCTATCTAGATATCAAGACAGTTAGCCACGGAGCTAGCTTGATAGCTGGATTGTGCACTAGATAGCGAGATTGTGCAATATATAGCTAGATATTTAGCTAGATAAATCTCCAAATATACAACTCTCTCGATAGCTATTTAGCCAGCTGGCTATCTACGTATGCATATCGCTGTCTAACTACCCAGCTACGCCGCTAACTAGATTGCTGGATGCCTGGAATGTAGATAGCTAAATGGGTTGATAGCTGGGTAGCTAGCTATATATCGAGACAGCTAATAGCTAGATGAATAGCTAGATAACTAGATACCTGGGTATACAGATAGTCGCTAGATAGCAAGCGAGCGAGAAAAAAACCTAGATAGTTAACTAGGTAGCTGGATAGCTAAATTACCAGATATCTGGATAGCTAGGTAGCTAAATAGATGGATATCTAGATATTTAGTTAGCTAGAAAGCGAAATAACTATGTAGCTGGCTGTATCGGTATATATCTAGCAAGATAACAAACTAGATAGCTAGTTAGCTAGACAGCTACGAAGTTAGGTGCCGGGATTGCTAGATAGCCATATAGCCATATAGTTGGATAGCTATCTAGCTAACCAACTAGATAGCTAGATAAATAGTTATCTAGCAAGCTAGATGCCTACCTGGGTTGCCACAGAGCTAAATAGCTAGATTGCCAGATAGCTAGCCAGAACGAGATGACCAGACAGATAGCTAGATAGTTGGATAACTAGACGGCTATCCAAAGGTACATTGATAGGTGGAAATCTAGATAGGTATCGAGCTACGTAGCCTGCTAGATAGCTATATAGCGAGAGGCCTAGATAGACAAATAGTTGTTACATAGCCAGCTAGCTAGAAAAATAACTCGATATCTATCCAGATAGCTAGAGAGCTAAATGAACAGATAGCCTGGCAGCTAGATAGTTAAATTGATGTCTAGATAGTTAGATACCTAGATAGCGGGAAAACTATGTAGCTAGCTAGCTATATTGTTAGATATCCAGATAACAATGCTGATAAGTGTGAGGTGCTGCATTTTGGTAGGACAAATCAAAATAGGACGTACAGGGTAAATGGTAGGGAATTGAGGAATGCAGTGGAACAGAGGGATCTGGGAATAACTGTGCATTGTTCCCTGAAGGTGGAATCTCATGTGGATAGGGTGGTGAAGAAGGCGTTTGGTATGCTTGCCTTTATAAATCAGAGCATCGAGTATAGAAGTTGGGATGTAATGTTAAAATTGTACAGGGCATTGGTGAGGCCAAATCTGGAGTATGGTGTGCAGTTCTGGTCGCCAAATTATAGGAAGGATGTCGACAAAATGGAGAGGGTACAGAGGAGGTTCACTAGAATGTTGGCTGGGTTTCAGCACTTAGGCTACAGAGAGAGGTTGAACAGGTTGGGTCTTTATTCTTTGGAGCGTAGAAGGTTGAGGGGGGACTTGATAGAGGTTTTTAAAATTTTGAGAGGGACGGACAGAGTTGACGTGGGTAGGCTTTTCCCTTTGAGAGTGGGGAAGA
>NW_027604406.1:0-4000 GCF_053455715.1 Rhinoraja longicauda
CTGTGGCAGAGAATTCCACCAAAGAGCCTGTTTCCATGCTGTATCTTTAAACTAAACCAAACGAAACATAATCCTGTTTGTTAACAAGTTGCCTTCCAGTACATGGTATATCATAAAATGGCAGCACAGCAGTACAGCTGGTAGAGCTGCCGCCTCACAGCGCCAGAGACCCGGGTTTAATCCTGACCTGTGTTTGAATTTGCACCTTCTCCCTGTGACCACGCGAGTTTTCTCCCAGTGCTTCAGTTTCCTCCCACATTCCAAAGACGGGCGGGTTTGCAGGTTAATTGGCCTCAGTAAATTATCAGTAAATGGATAAGAAAGAGGGATAACGTAGAACTAATGTGAATGGGTGATCGATGGTTGGCATGGACTCAGTTGGCCAAAGGGTTTTTTCCATGCTGTGTCTTTCAATCAGTCAATCAAAAAAACTTGCAGTTTCCTTCTACAATCGTCTTCAATGATTCTTTTGCAATTATTTTATAATGTCGGAGATATTGATTTCAAACCGGTGAACGATCCAACCAAAGCCTTGAGCATATACAGCCTCGGGGACAGTGACGCAGCGGTAAAGTTGCTGCCTTACGGCACAGAGACCCGGAATCGATCCTGACTAAGTTAATGCAGAATTTAGTTTTGAGATTAGTTTCGTTTAGAGATGCAGCGTGGAAACAGGCTCATCAGTCCACCGTGTCGCCACAGGCCATCGGTCATCTGTACACTAGTTCTATGCTATCCCACCTCCCCACCCACTCCCTACAAGCTAGGGGCAATTTACAAAGGCCAATTAACCCACAAACACTTTTATTTATTTAAAACAATTATTAAAAAGTCTTTAGAATGTGGGAAGAAATTGGAGCACACGGAGGAAACGGAGGCAGTCACAGGGAAAGCGTACAAACTCCAAACATAGTCAGTATCAAACTCGGGGCGCTGGCACTGTGAGACAACAGTTCTACCAGCTGTGCCTCTGTGCTGCCCTAGAGTGATAATATTATATGGGGAGTGGGAGGTGGAGAGGGTGTTGCACCAATGCTGGAGCAGTTTGGGGCCCAATGGGTCCACTTGGCCTAGTAATTCTGTAAATGTGAACTATCTCCCAGTCTGGGGTTTGATAGCTGATAGAGCAGAAATGATGTTGCCTGGATACTGGACATGATTGTAGATCAGGAATGCCAGGACTATTGACATGTTGTTGACTACAGACATGTTTCTATTCTAAAAGCAGATAATCGTTATCGACCAGGAACTTGGATCCGGAACTTGAATCCTTCAGCGGATAACTGCTGGCAAATATTGGCGAATAGTCAGCTCTGAGAGCTCTTACAACTCCATCAAAGAACTGGAAGACTCAATCAGCTGACACCGGAGATATTTGATGAAAGTGATCAAAGATAGTTAAATTAAAATCAGAAATCAATCCCAAGGCATCACAGCCTCTTTTCCCATCTTCAGCCCAAATATGTTTCAATCTTAATTTCAGTTTCCCAATGCATTAGCAAATTAATTTTCTCCAATTGACTTCGATAACCTACCCTGGTATGAAACTAATTAATAGGTTAATTTAAAAAGAAGTGAAACAAATAATTCTTGTGTTTTGGTCGAAATGATTGGAAGGAATTGATTTAATTGAATTGTCAGAAGGATGTTAAAATACTCAATTACCATTCAAGAACACAAGTAGATTTATAGCGTAGTAAAAAAAATGTGTAGCAAGGAACTGCAGATGCAGGTACTGTATATACCAACAATAGACACAAACTACCGGAGTAACTCAATGGGTCTGGCCGCAGAGTTACTCCAGTACTTTGTGTCTATCTTCGGTATAGACAATAGACAATAGGTGCAGGAGGAGGCCATTCGGCCCTTCGAGCCAGCACCGCCATTCAATGTGATCATGGCTGATCATTCTCAATCAGTACCCCGTTCCTGCCTTCTCCCCATACCCCTTGACTCCGCTATCCTTAAGAGCTCTATCTAGCTCTCTCTTGAATGCATTCAGAGAATTGGCCTCCACTGCCTTCTGAGGCAGAGAATTCCACAGATTCACAACTCTCTGACTGAAAAAGTTTTTCCTCATCTCAGTTCTAAATGGCCTCCCCTTATTCTTAAACTGTGGCCCCTGGTTCTGGACTCCCCCAACATTGGGAACATGTTTTCTGCCTCTAACGTGTCCAACCCTTTAATAATCTTATATGTTTCGATAAGATCCCCTCTCATCCTTCTAAATTCCAGTGTATACAAGCCTAGTCGCTCTAGTCTTTCAACATATGACAGTCCCACCATTCCGGGAATTAACCTAGTAAACCTACGCTGCACGCCCTCAATAGCAAGAATATCGTTCCTCAAATTTGGAGACCAAAACTGCACACAGTACTCCAGGTGCGGTCTCACTAGGGCCCTGTACGACTGCAGAAGGACCTCTTTGCTCCTATTCTCAACTCCTCTTGTTATGAAGGCCAACATTCCATTGGCTTTCTTCACTGCCTGCTGTACCTGCATGCTTCCTTTCAGTGACTGATGCACTAGGACACCCAGATCCCATTGTACGTCCCCTTTTCCTAACTTGACACCATTCAGATAATACTCTGCCTTCCTATTCTTACCACCAAAGTGGATAACCTCACACTTATTCACATTAAACTGCATCTGCCATGCATCCGCCCACTCACAGAACCTGTCCAAGTCACCCTGCAATCTCCTAGCATCTTCCTCACAGTTCACACTACCACCCAGCTTTGTATCATCTGCAAATTTGCTAATGGTACTTTTAACCCCTTCATCCAAGTCATTAATATATACCAGCATCTGCAGTTCCTTTCTACACATTTTTTCTACTCCACTGCAAAATCTCCCAAAGCTGTGCCTCCTTTGAAGAATTTCTCCTCTCTCTGATGGGAATCTGTGAGACCCTCTCTCACTGCTCCCCCTCTGTGATTCTGGCCTTTTCTTACCTCCAGATCCCTCCCCTCTATTTCAGTCTGAAGACGGGTACCCACCCGAAACGTCACCCATCCTTTTTCCCCAGAGATGCTGGCTGACCCACCAAGTTACTCCAGCTTTTTGTGTCTGAAGATAGACACAGAGAGAGAGATAAAACACCTAGTTGATTGGCAAAAACTGGCATAACTTGAAGAGATGTAAAATGGAGACATAAGGAACTGGAGATGCTGGTTAATTTAAAAACAGACGCAAAGTGCTGGAATAACGCAATCAACTATAATGAGTGGCACGGTAGCGCAGCGGTAGAGTTGCTGCTTTACAGCGAATGCAGCGCCGGAGACTCAGGTTCGATCCTGACTACGGGTGCTGCACTGTAAGGAGTTTGTACGTTCTCCCCGTGACCTGCGTGGGTTTTCTCCGAGATCTTCGGTTTCCTCCCACACTCCAAAGACGTACAGGTATGTAGGTTAATTGACTGGGTAAATGTAAAAATTGTCCCTAGTGGGTGTAGGATAGTGTTAATGTACGGGGATCACTGGGCGGCACGGACTTGGAGGGCCGAAAAGGCCTGTTTCCGGCTGTATATATATGATATGATATGATATGATATGATAGTGCAGAGAGTTGTCAAACCTGCACGTCTTTGGAATCTGGGAGAAAACCGGAGCACCCGGAGGAAATCCATGCAGTCACAGGATGAACTTACAACCTGCATAGGGATCAGGATCATACCCAGGTCTTTTCCCATCTTCAGCCAGTCTACTGTTTCCAGTTGACAACCCATCTTCATCTTCCCACAGCCTTCTCTTGGCGATATCCAGGATGGTCTTACAAGTTGGGAGTTTTGTCAACACCTGTGATCTTCAGCAGTGCTGGATTATGCTGTTACCCATGAGGATTGTTGAATCATTGAGTCATTGAAAAATATTGCATGAAAACACACCCTTCAGCCCACCGAGTCCATGCCGACCATCGACCGGATGCTAATACTAAGCTTGCAATGAAAGACCTGCATACTGCCATAAGTAAACAACAGACTCACAATCCTGAGGCAGCC